>NC_036866.1:26440661-26466898 GCF_002910315.2 Salvelinus sp. IW2-2015
TGGATGACACGGCCCAATGACATGCTTGCTAAGCAATGCATTTTTGCCATGAAACACTTTCATAACCACACGTGTCACTAGCATTCACAACTAGCATTCACAACTAGCATTCACAACTAGCATTCACAACTAGCATTCACATTTACATTTAAGTCATTTAGCAGACGCTCTTATCCAGAGCGACTTACAAATTCACAACTAGCATTCACAACTAGCATTCAAGAACAACAGATCTAATCCAAATGAAGAGTGATGAAGGTGAATTGGTTGAGAAATAGAATGAGGCGGTATCTACCGTCTACAGGTGACGTTTTCAATCGGGTGCAGAGTCCTTGAACGTCCCCATAACTTTCCCCGATTTTGCCTATTGCCTCTGCCCCCCGCAGTTCCATGAGCGACCGCAGGTCCTTTAGCGAGCAGCCAAAGTCCCCATGTTGGTTGGCCGTGGAGTTCTTCACTCCGCTGTAGGAGTTGTTTGCCATAATGTCCCTCTGCGTGCGCTCCGTCGGCTACGGTGAAAAATGGCGAACCCAAAGGGAGAGCTAAAATCCTCAGCGAGCGAGCCCAGCAGTAGTTCCCATAAACAGCTACAAGTCCTTCAGAGGATGATGGTGGTGAAATGAGGAGACTCCAGGTAGAAGGACTTGGACAGATCAAAAGCCATTTCCCTCAGACCGTGGCCCTATTCTTTCATGTTGACCGAGGTTCACACACACAGACTCAGAGAGAAGACAGCATTCGAGGATCTGAAAGGAGAGAAAACGTACATTTGGTCATTCAGAATTCAAATGGCATGTTTAATTTCAATAATATACTAGCACTTATGAAAAAGTCACACTGATGATATAATCCAAACTATCAGGTAGACACTTGTAGTCGTTCACASCACCACTGAAAATAGACTGTAGGAACCACAGGTCACTGGCAAAGACTCAACTTGATATGCTATCCTTTTGAAGAGAAAATATTATACTTATTTGAGGCACACCGCCGTGGGAAGCAGTCAGCCATTTAAACTCATGGACAGACAGGGCTGACATGTTATTCAACATGAGTATTTTCTTTGAGCCCTATGACAAATGTGCATAAAGGCGGCAGAATTCAGATATGACAACTGTTTTAGCACTATCCACTAAGTTTGATCCATATCGCCCGCCGTAGTTAAAGTGCTAATAAATCAGAACAAACCCCTTTCAATTTTTTTCAAATTACCAGCAACTTGAAGCAACAATTTGGATTATGTCTACTCTGCTAATATCCCATAAAAAAACGACGGACAAAAAAATACTGACTTTGGAACTATTAGCAATGTACATGTAGTGGAACTTAAGAAACGAGTATTTGTCGTAAGTGCATGAGGGCCGCCATCTTTATGCACCTCCGCTATTCAGTAATTGCCTTACTGTTAGGGATCAATTTGGCTGCCGACTAACTGACCCTCATATACAGGTTAACAAACGGTTCAATTTTACAAATAGTAAAATGTGACAGAAAATACTATCAGAGATCTGTATATATATGACGAGATGCTTATTTCAGCGCCTAACAAAAAGGCAGTCGTCCCAAGGCTGGAAGGCAGGCGACAGAAATGCATTGGGCTTGTTTTGATAAGATTCTGGCGAGAGCTGAACCTCTCACTTAGCCCTCTTCCTCTCTGATAACTATGCATGCATAACAAGGGACGACATTTTTCATTAAGAGCTTAATGGAAACATGTAACAATAGCAAGCCTATTGTGTTACAGTCAAAAATGCTATAGCCTTTATTTGAACATGCAACTCCTGTATGAAGCAGCTATAAGTCATTTTAAAACATTTGCCAAAATGCAATTAGCTGGAAAGCAGCGTTCTAAACAGCACGCCTAATGCAAGAGGTTCCATATGTGACAGAAATCAACATCTCAGAAACTTAGAAGGGGAAAATATATAACAACGACAAGATGAGTTGCTTTTACGATTTTGCCTTCGCTTGCGGACAATGAAAGAAAGTCGATATGAACCAATAGAACAGGAGAGAATAGCTGGTTAACGGCATCGGGGAAGTCTTTATAAACTAATTGCCTCCACGTTTCTATGGATGGATTTTCCGAAGGCTACTTTGAAGCAAGGTAAGACATGCCTCATTATTTGAAGCAAAAATGTTAAAAACTTTCAGATAATTACTGCCTCAAGTTCACATTGCAAAGTGGTAGCCTATGCACTCAAATGGCAAATGGGAGACGTACTTTAATTACGAGTTGAAATTAAGAAATAAAAAAGTTATTTTTTAAATCGTGGCATCAAAGTTTAAACACGCGATTGCATGTAGAATATGTATTTGTTTGCGCTTTGTTGATGGGCTTACAAAAGCACGTTTCACTCCAGTGAGGAGCTACTCTGGCGCTCTCTGACAGGTTGTAAGATATTCCGCTCCTCAAACTATGCTGTACACGTTTGATAAATAAGATGCATGACGACTAACAAAAATACACACGTGCTATTTAATTCCACACAGTTATGCAAATTAACCTATAGACCGATAAGCATGACCGAGACAAATGTATTTTCAGGGGCTAGATTAACAGTTAAACATCCTACTTCCTGCATATTTCTCTCTATAATATAACTAGAGGTCGACCGATTAAATCGGAATGGCCGATTAATTAGCGGCCGATTTCAAGTCGGAAATCGGTATTTTTGGAACCGTTTGGGCGATTAAAAAAACAATAAAAACATTTATTTTTGTACACCTTTATTTAACTAGGCAAGTCAGTTAAGAACACATTTTATTTTCAGTGACGGCCTAGGAACGGTGGGTTAACTGCCTTGTTCAGGGGCAGAATGACAGATTTTTTACCTTGTCAGCTCGGGGATTCAATCTTGCACCTTACGGTTAACTAGTCCAACGCTCTAACCACCTACCTTACATTGCACTCCACGAGGAGCCTGCCTGTTACACGAATGCAGTAAGAAGCCAGGTAAGTTGCTAGCTAGCATTAAACTTATCTTATAAAACATCAATCAATCATAATCACTAGTTAACTACATATGTTGACGATATTACTAGTTTATCTAGCGTGTCCTGCGTTGCATTAATCGATGCAGTGCGCATTCGCGAAAAAGGACTGTCCTTGCTCCACCGTGTACTAACCATAAACATCAATGCCTTTCTTAAAACATCAATCAACATGTATATATTTTTAAACCTGCTATTTTAGTTAATATTGCCTGCTAACATGAATTTCTTTTAACTAGGGTAATTGTGCACTTCTCTTGCAACAGAGTCAGGGTATATGCAGCAGTTTGGGCCGCCTGGCTCGTTGCGAACTGTGTGAAGACTATTTGTTCCTAACAAAGACAGCCAACTTTGCCAAACGGGGGATGATTTACAAAAGCGCATTTGCGAAAAAAGCACAAATCGTTGCACGACTACTTAACCTAAACATCAATGCCTTTCTTAAATCAATAAACAGAAGTATATTTTTTTAAACCTGCATATTTAGCTAAAAGAAATCCAGGTTAGCAGGCAATATTAACCAGGTGAAATTGTCACTTCTCTTGCGTTCATTGCACGCAGACTCAGGGTATATGCAGCAGTTTGGGCCGCCTGGCTCGTTGCGAACTAATTTGCCAGAATTGTACGTAATTATGACATAACATTGAAGGTTGTGCAATGTAACATGAATATTTAGACTTATGGATGCCACCTGTTAGATAAAATACGGAACGGTTCCCGTATTTCACTGAAAGAATAAACGTTTTGTTTTCGAAATTATAGTTTCGAATTCGACCATAATAATGACCAAAGGCTCGTATTTCTGTGTGTATGTTATAATTAAGTCTATGATTTGATAGAGCAGTCTCACTGACCGTGGGGAGCAGCAGGCTCGTAAGCCTTTCATTCAAACACGACTTTTCGTTTTTGCAGCAGCTCTTCGAACGCTTAAGCATTGAGCTGTTTATGACTTCAAGCCTATCAAACTCCCGAGATTAGGCTGGTGTAACCGATGTGAAATGGCTAGCTAGTTAGCGGGGTGCGCGCTAATAGCGTTTCAAATCGGTGACGTCACTCGCTCTGAGACTTGGAGTAGTTGTTCCCTTGCTCTGCAAGGCCGCGGCTCTTGTGGAGCGATGGGTAACGATGCTTCGAGGGTGGCTGTTGTCGATGTGTTCCTGGTTCGAGCCCAGGTAGGGGCGGAAGCTATACTGTTACACTGGCAATACTTAAAGTGCTATAAGAACATCCAATAATCAAAGGTATATAAATACAAATGGTATAGAGCGAAATAGTCCTATAATTCTTATAATAACTACAACTAAAATTCTTACTTGGGAATATTGAAGACTCATGTTAAAAGGAACCACCGCTTTCATATGTTCTCATGTTCTGAGCAAGGACCTTAAACGTTAGCTTTTTTACATGGCACATATTGCACTTTTACTTTCTTCTCCAACACTTTGTTTTTGCATTATTTAAACCAAATTGAACATATTTCATTATTTGAGGGAAATTAATTTTATTTATGTATTATATTAAGTTAAAATAAGTGTTCATTCAGTATTGTTGTAATTGTCATTACAATTTATTTTTTTTTTTTTTTTCAAATTTCTTTTTTTTTAAATCGTCCGATGAATCGGTATCGCTTTTTTTGGTCCTCCAATAATCGGTATCGGCGTTGAAAAATCATAATCGGTCGACCTCTACTATAAACCCCACGAGAAGCACAGGCAAACAGATGTAGGTAGTCACTACAGTAAAACCAGAGCCAGACAAAATGTATTGTAGTTAATGTATGATCATTTATGTACCAACACACATGTAGAGTTCTATAGTCCATTCAACTGGTATACAAGTCAAAATAAGAGCATTTCACTTAGCCTAACTGGATTACTGCAAGAATTATAACTCATGAAACGCCCAGCTTCCTCCCACATAGTGTTTGGTGCTTAATGTGAAGTAGCTATATAGGCGAACACCCTTCCTACCTCCAGAGGAATCTCCATATCCAGAGTCATCATCAAAATGTCCCTGCTACACTTATTTCAGTTGTGCAATTAAAAAACATTTGACATTCAGTGTCCCCACTTTGGCTAGTGGCGATTCATTGGGAGATGGGGCTGGCGCTCACTGAATGATCATCTCAGAAAAAGCTCCTTTTTAATCTAATTAGACAATCTCTGGCATCATCTGGGAGATCCAGTCTCTGCTCTGCTGACCAAAGTGAAGAATAAAGTACAGCAGTCTCAGCCTGTTTTAAGGACGATTCCATTTGGACTTTTCTTAGAATCACCACAAGGAAAGGTGCCATGATCGAAGCGGGGAGAGGGATGCAGCAGAATTAGGAAGTCAAAAAACATCAGGAAAGATGACATGTAAAAGGCAGCTTGTATGGAAGACCATTCAAATGTGCAATGATGAAAACGACCCAACCTATATTGTCTCAAGGTTAAAATAGGACAGTGAATCCCCTAGGGAGTGGTTCTCAAACGTCTACTCTGCAAAATAAAAATACTTTTCAAAAATGTGTTATAGCGGACTAGCACACCTGATTCACCTAGTCAAGGACTTGATTAGTTGTCAAGTTGGAATCAGGTGTGCTCGCTCTGGAATAGATCAAAATACATGGAACGGCTGGGGGTCCCAAAGGAGAGATTTTAGAATCCCTGCTCTAGAGGAATTTACCACTTTAGGGCAGGCGGGGGACGCATTTCCTACTCCCTCTCTCAAAGAGGTCACCAGCTGGGCAGTCGGTTTATTCACGGTCTACATTAGTGTCTGGGTGTAACAATGAACTGAATGAGAGAAAAAGTAGTGAGCACGCTTCCCTTTTCAAGTCAGATCAGGAACATAATACTCATAACTGCATCAGGCAAATCCCTGTATTCTAGATGCCCAGAAAATAGTGCTTTAATGAGGGCGCGAATGTGGTACATTCACACAAGTGAAAAATGTAATTTCAGTAACTGGACAAATGAGAGCAACCCAACAAACCCACTACTTTCAGACTTGTTTTTGAGAAACTATTTGGTCACGTGTCAATTCTATTTGGAGCCATCTGCCATGGAAAAGGGACAGGATTATTATTCTTTACACAACATAATTGCAGGGCTGGTTGCAATTCTGAGGTGACATAAAATCTCATTTGAGAGGGAAATATCTCTTTTGCTGGCCACAAGTTTGGGGTGAGGTTGAAACGTACACAGAGGTTTCCACCAAAATATTTCACGTGGTAGTGTTTTTTATAGTTGTGAGATGTGCGAAAACACAAAGTGAAACTTTTTACCATTGCCTAAGTAGAATTTGTGCTCAAATTTTAGTGTGGCCATTTAGACAAGGAGTGTTGCAGTTCCTTATTGAAAACTGGCAACTTGCATTCTGCTGACAGGAACGGCATCTTTCCACAACTTAGACAATTCAAGTGAATTTCGACTGTGGCCCAGATGACTTACCATGTTAACTTGCCTATTGCGGTGTGTGACTCGCTCAATGTGTCCCCCCCCTAAATGATCCTCTAAAAATGGTTGGCATATTTGAGTTGCCCTCAGCACCAGCGAACACACATGTTCAACCCCAAAGTATGGAGGCGGCCAGGCTCCATTTCCCTTGTCCTCACATCTCATGCTCTGAGCCTGTCCCCCTGCGAGCGGCTGCACCACAAGATGAAGGAAGTGCCAACATTTGCTGAGCGGTGACATTCAGGTTGCGGAACAGATCACATGTCACAACAGTGGAAAATCATTGTGATTGGATCACCGAGCTACAGCTGGCTGGTATGGTTGAACAACGATAGGAGCCAGGTTAACCCTTTGTGCACAACACCAGCAAAACCCTTACTAAGTATGAGAAGACCAAAGAAATCTATTGGGGTTTCACTTAGAACCGTATACGAAGATGTTTGTCATAAAAAAGCCCAGCAGTTATTCCTTTCCAGGGAGCAGAAAATTAGATGTAACAGATCTCTATGGCTAAACAGTACAAATGTTATCTGTTGATGGACTTCCAAGCAATTCTCCCCAAACTAAGGAAACCCTCTTGGTCATGGTTGGCACTTTGAACCCCTCTACATGCCAACTTACTCGTTGTGAGTCAAGGACAGCCATTCCAGGGATCCCTCTGCTATGGTCTTGCTGGTGCAGATGGGGGTATTTTTAGCATCCTACAGGCTACCCCTCCCTGTCCCCATTCCCCACTCTGGCCCCTGCTGAAGTGGGTCAGGGCGTGTAAATGTGGAGGGTACAAAGCAGAGGCAGGCACCCAGCCTTACTCATGTCATGCAGCATGGCTCAGTGCTATCAGCGGGCCACTTCACACCAGAGACTGGGCACTTCTCTACTCTGTGTTCTACATGACCAGCCTGCCAATTCACGACACCATGCAGAGGTGTCCCCGCCCGGCGTCAACTCTACAACACACTTCCTCTTCCCAGTGCTCTTCTGCTCATTTAATCGAGATTTGTGATGGTCTCTTGGGGGACATTTAAAAATCGTCCTTTGCGTCGCCACTTTCCCTTCTGTACAAGCAAATGGAATAAATTGAGGTAGATTTATAGAGGCTATGGTTGTATTTAACTTGTATGTCCTTCATTTTCAAGAGCAAGCCATCTTTGAAGTTGAGAGCCTTTGCGCTCCTTTTTTTAACTGACTCTGCTGGGCAGCTCTACGGCCTGAGGTAGGGGGGTGGGGGGGGGGGGTATAACATATTTTACGATATCCTGGTATTGATGCATGGACCAGTTTGGGTTTTTACTTTACGTTCTATAAACGGGATTTAAATGTTTGATTTGGTAAATGTGATATGCCGTGTGTAATGTCCATTTTGATAGTTTCTCCGCTACTTGAGTCATCTCTCTCCGGCACCACTTTCCACACAGACATAGCACCACCCCGTCACTCAAGGAGCGCATTTGTTGTTGCTTGACCAGAGACASTAGCAACATATAATTACACTTAGTTTGTGTGTCTTACATTTGCAAACGGCTAGTTYGTCTTTTCTTAGCAAGTTGGGCCTAAATCATGTTAGCTGGCTAGCTAATAAATGTACTGGGTCAAAGCAAACGTAACAAGCTTTACAGCCTGATAATACAAGTGATGGTGTAGACCTAAATCCTCATGTTGTTTGTGCAACAGTATCTTCTAAATCAAAGAGGTATACGTGAAGCATGAATGTTAGCTACGTGAAGAAGCTAAGAGAAATCATTCAATGTAGCCAAAGAATACAGGGTCCCCTAGGAAACACTTATCAACACTTGGTTCCAACCCTATTTAAATAACTCCTACCTGGCATTTTCATACTAAACACTGTATTCAAAGTGCCCACTATTATATTCTAACTATAGAATTATATAAATAATTATATTTCCATGATTCCAACAGTTCACCGAAGTGTTTTACTCTAAATAGCAAGTGAAATCGCAATTGTAACATATGGTTAAAAATAAGGCCTAAATGTTTTGCCCATGTCGTGCAGCCCTACGTGGCAGTGTAGAAATTATCTCAAATGGGTGCAAGAAATGCAACAAAAATATTTTTGTTGAATTGAACTGTATAAAATAATCAGAATGGAGAAAGAGCTATTGAAATATCTTAGAAAGTTTGTTYCCACCATAGGGTCACGCACTACTCATAAAGCAAATTCAGAACTTGTATAATTCTAAAACATTAAATACCGTCAAAAATGTGAGGGGGAAAAAACATATTTTGCCATATCGCCCAGCCCTAGACTAAGGTCATGCTGCCTTGACATGTACTACCATTGTGTGACCTGCTGCCCCYACTATTTCTGATTCATCATGGGGTTTCCTCCTACTTAGGTAAAATGTTGTGCTCCTTGATTGGGTTTAAACAAATATGCTGGGTGGTCAATTGAGATTGTAGCCTACAGATTAAAAATGCATTGACCAGGCTAATTTCAAACAAAATAAGATTGTATGCATGTGTCTCTCGGCTATCCAACATGACTGTTTTCTTATATGCMGACTGACACAGGGCTACTAACTATGACAGAAATACATAGGGTACCAGTCAAGTTTGGACACACCTACTCATTTCAGGTTTTTTAATTTTACTATTTTCTACATTGTAGAATAATAGTGAAGACATCAAAACTATGAACACATATGGAATCAAGTAGTATCCAAAAAAGTATTAAACCAAAGTGACAATTTTATATTTAAGATTCTTCAAAGTAGCCACCCTTCACCTTGCACACTCTTGCAACCTTCTAACCAGCTTCTTGAGGTAGTCACCTGGAATGCATTTCAATTAACAGGTGTGCGTTGTTAAAATGTCATTTGTGGAATTTCTTTCCTTCTTAATGCATTTGAGCCAATCAGTTGTGTTGTGACAAGGTAGGGGTGGTATACAGAAGATAGCCCTATTTGGTAAAAGAGCCATGTCCATATTGTAAGAACAGCTCAAATAAGCAAAGGGAAACGACAGTCCATCATTACTTTAAGACATGAAGGTCAGTCAATCCGGAAAATTTCAAGAACTTTGAAAGTGCAGTCGCAAAAACCATCAAGCGCTATGATGAAACAGGCCTTCGTGAGGACCGCCACAGGAAAAGAAGACCCAGAGTTACCTCTGCTGAACAGGATAAGTTCATTAGAGTTACCAGCCTCAGAAATTGCAGCCCAAATAAGTGTTTCATAGAGTTCAAGAAAGACTTCAACATCAACTTTTCAGAGGAGACTGTGTGAATCAGGCCTTCATTTAATTGTTATTATTATTTATTTTTAAAATAACCTATTTAACTAGGCAAGTCAGTTAAGAACAAATTCTTATTTACAATGACGGCCTACCCCGGCCAAACCCAGACGACACTGGGCAAATTGTGGGCCGTCCTGTGGAACTCCCACTCACAGCCGGATGGATACAGCTAGATTCGAACCAGGGACTGTAGTGATGCCTCTTGCACTGAGATGCAATGCCTTAGACCGCTGCGCCACTCGGGAGCGGTCTAGGCACTGGTCGGATTGCTGCAAGAAACCACTACCAAAAACACCAATAAGAAGACGACACTTGCTTGGGCAAGAAACACGAGCAATGGACATTAGACTGACGGAAATTGTAAATGTCTTGTGAGACGCAGTGTAGGTGATCTCTGCACGTGTGGTTCCCACCGTGAAGCATAGAGGAGGTGTGATGGCGCTTTGCTGGTAACACTGTCAGTGATTTATTTAGAATTCAAAGTAAGGCTGGGCGATATGGCCAAAATCTTATATCCTGATATAGGTAATTTCCTATCCTGATAATGACACATCACGATATAGCACATTTTCTGTAAATTCAATGAATAAAAGTGTATATAAAATGACCACATGTAAAGGCCTATTTTTTATTACATTTTTAATATATTTTTTATTATTGCATTTTATACCTTGGGTTGAGTGTTTGCACTCACTCATGAAACCCCTGTTTCTCGACCGTGTAAATTGGGGTCATGTCTTTGTAGATGTAAGTTGTAACGGCAGCTGTTACCTCTTCCATCTTCGTGATTCTTTGCCATATGGTGTGCCATGGACAAAGGCCTCTTGCAACGTCTGAGTCAGGGGTTTGTTTTGAGCACCCGACTGTACTTTTGGGGTCTTATCCGTAGACTCTTCCGTACGTTTCACTCTTACCACCTTCTTGCGTAGGTGGTAAGAGAGGTTAGTGGTGTTTGAGCCTGTTGTCGGGACCGGCCTGCGGCATATTTTGCAGGGGACGGTTTGGTTCTGGTTCGTGTCAAACCTTTCATACCCAAACCATGACAATGCGACCAAAGTAGCCCCTCTTTTAGGTACGTCTCCGTGCCACGTTCACTCTCCTCCATGTTTGTTTGTGTTGCAAATTTCCTTCCACACGTGTCCAATTGATAATAGGAAACGATAGCGTTTTCAAAGCACACAAAACCAGCATGGCTACCACAGCATCTGCAGCGATACGCCATCCCATCTGGTTTGCGCTTAGTGGGACAATCATTGTTTTTTCAACAGGACAATGACCCAACACACCTCCAGGCTGTGTAAGGGCTATTTGACCAGATGACCTGGCCTCCACAATCACCCAACCTCCACCCAGTTGAGATGGTTCGGGATGAGTTGGACCGCAGAGTGAAGGAAAAGCAGCCAACAAGCGCTCAGATGTGGGAACTCCTTCAAGCTGTTGGAAAATCATTCCTCATGAAGCTGGTTGAGAGAATGGCAAGAGTGTGCAAAGGGTGGCTACTTTGAAGAAATATTATTTAATATATTTTCATTTGTTTAACACCTTTGGTTACTACATGATTCCATGTGTTATTTCATAGTGAAGACATCAAAACTATTATTCTACAATGTAAAAAATAGTAAAACCCTAAATTAAGAAAACGCTGTTTATCTTTAATATCGCCCTATGGCAATTGATAAAAAGAGAACACCTGAGAATGCCGATAAGAAGGAAATATGAGCTTATGTGTCTGTTTAGACTCGAGCCTAATTGAGCCAGCATGAGTCAGACTCAACTTGCCTTTAAACCACAGTGTGGAATATCCTTGCCCTTACAATATTGAGGAGATACCATCACACCAGAGTGAGTAAAAAGCAGCATTATACAATGTAGTCTACTAATAGTACAGCAGACTATATTGAGCTGCCCATGATAGCCTACATAGATTAATGTGACAACGGCTCCATTGCCTTTTACATAACCAATTGTGCCTTTTGCAGTAGGAGTCTCCGTCAGTAAGTTTCTATAGTAGGTCTTACAATAGTAAGACAAAAGGAGGATTATAGTGGTAATTTCTTAGATTTGATGCAGCATGTTAGATTTCCTGACAATTATAGACAATGTTCAACATGAGTGGAAAATACAGTTTAGCAGTTAGCCAGTTGAGTGAGCACGCATCAGGCAACCCCGCCAGGGTCCATGTCCACGATGAGTCTGGGATGCAGTGTCGACAGGGCGAAATCATTACCTGGAATAGACAGCACGTTGTCCGAACTTTGTTTAACAGGATAATTATGTCACATCATAGTACCTACCTAATCCTAATAGTACCTATTCGCTAATAAATAAGCATTTTACACGTGTTATACTTTGACACCTGTCTATTCTAAATGCCATCAATATTAACTACAAAGTCTACTGCTGCTCAATAATCCTAATTTACAAAGAAATGTGTTACGACGAGAAGACTGAAATCCTATAGCTATCGTACTGAGGTAGTGTCGGCCTACCGATTTAATTAGGTTAAAACCTCTGACTGAACCACAACCACTCAAAGGCCTACTTTCCAAAACAACATAAGACCAGAGACACCAGAGACGTACWTAAAATCCTATTCAGTTCTAGTAGACTAAYAATTAGTCAGCCGATCGTGAAACTCCTCATGAAACATTGGCATAGAAATCCTATGCAATACACAGAACATACACCCGTTTTAATAATTGAACAGGGACCAAAGCTGACCAATACCATGCAAGTGAGAAGGTTTATATTAATGTATGCTCAGTTTTAGTCTGCTGCACTGCTTCATTCTTGAGTGATAGACAGTTTTGGTTAAAACTACAGCCTCAGACACAGTCAAAGGTTGTTTTTTTTATGGCCAAAATGTGTGGATCTATAAAAGGCAAATGTCTAGAAGATAGAAATCTCACTCCTATTGAATGCATTCAGAATGCAACGAAATCTTGATCAAATTGACAGCAGTCAGCAGAGAGAACAATGATATTTCACATATCTGAACACCCTGACACCAAAAAAGCTTAAAATCATATCCTACACTGATATGGGTTAAAAACGTTATTTTATACAACTTGTCCAATGATCACCATACCTCTCTTACATGACTACAGCATTGTAAATTCTTMAAATATTATACCATGTGTATTGTGGATGCATATTAATGCACATTACTAGACTTCAATACAAGCGTTGCACAGATCAATGGAATCCCCAATGTTTGCAATTTGATGACACAGATTCACAAACGATAAGTGATCGTAATCCACATGGTCAACCAGCAGCGTTCATTCGAAGCTCAGCATTCAGCAGAGACTAGAATGCATTGCTGGCAAAGTGCAGCACGCCGGGTGCCATTTAATAGGATAAGGACTGATCCCTTCTGTTAGACACCAAAACGTGATAGCTCGTTGCCTATCACACTGGGACCAGTACATAAGCTCTGCAATAGAAAAAGATGTAGAAAATTGCATTTGCACTATCTGTAGTCAAGGTCAAATGATTGGTTACGTTGCCTTGTCATAACGTGAACAAATAATCACGTTCGAGGTTGGTAGCTAATGGTGGCACACAGCGAAAAGAAAGCATGACAGGATAATGGATCTGTCGTAGCTAGTTAGATGGATCAGCTATGGACACTGCTACAACTAAATAGATATACCGGCGGTAATGTAACTTGTTAACGTTAGCTGTACTAAGTTGAAATGTCGGCCTCTCAGCTGGCATCCAGAGTGCATATCAGTATGACAGGTTTCAAAGACGGAGTTCAGACAGAAGTGCTAGTGGCTAATTTAACGATGTGTTGCGGCGTAGCTACCGTTGCAAAACATGTAACGTTAAAGGTAGGTTGGCCAATGTTAGCAGCTGGTTCACTAACGCTTCACCTAGCTAGYTACAGTATATCCTTCGTTTAACTGGATAGCGTTAGCTGTCAGTCAGGACTGTTACCTAGCTAGCAAGTTAGCTATGTCACAAGTCAACCACTGGTTACTACTCTCTAGCTAGCTAACGTTAGTTAGCTAACCAACTGGCACCTGACTTTAAGAACGACCGGTGCAAGTGAAATAACACCATGGAATAATGGAATAATTTCAAGTGGAGTACCGTCGTAGTCAAGGCTTAACGTTAGGTAGCTAACGGGCAAAATGTAAGGCAACTAACGTTCATTTTCAATTGAGAAATTGTAACTTATGTATAAATGTAACAGTACCAATAGCAACGGACGTAGTAGTCCTTTTGCGGCAAGAAAGCTAACCAAAGTTACGCTAACTAACGTTAAGGTTATAGACTCATTATGAGTGAGCACGCTGCATGTGTCAAGTCAACTATTAGCCACCTAACGTTACGTTAATAACAAGTTTAGGCTGAATAAAAATAACCCAGCAATTAAGATTCCGATTAATTAAATATGAGTCCGAGTCGAGCAGCATGGCTGGACTCAAATAACGTTCACATATTTCAAGTCGTTTTCACCACGACTTTTGCTTCTTCTTCACTCCTTAGTACAGTAGAGCTTAGGCGTCAACCTCCACTCCTGTCCACGAGCTCCTCAAAGCTAGTGTGTGAGTCGAACCCATTTCAAAATAAGTTACACGCTAACGTTATTTAGCTACACAACTTTTCAAACACCAAGTCACCCGCGAGTTAGTATTTTCGCACATTACAATACGTTGGAAATTCCATTAACTTGTCAATAAGATCTGTTCTGGAAAACGTTAGGTAGGTTAATGTACGAAGCAAATTGTGGTGTAAAGAACAAGAAGCTCAATGTAGTTGTTCATCTTCTTACCCAAATAGAAGCTAGCTTGCAAGCTAGACATGAACTCACGAGCAGCTGCACTGAGCTAGCTAACGTTTACCGTTAAGCTAAAACTGTAAAAGGAGATAAAACAAACCGGTTCGCTATTGCTTACCAGAATCAACGCTTGGCTTGTGTCCATGTTGTTACTTATGGAAATATATATTTGTGTGCAAAAAAAAAATCTAACAAAGTACTTCCTTTTTTCGAATATTACCTCTGAGACCTTCCTCTCTTTCCCTCTCCTCAGTATCTCACTACAGACTGCCCTCTTTCCGATCTGTAGTAAAAATCCCGCCCACTACACTGTCACAACATCCAAGGGACATGTGATTACGTCAGGGGGATGGGCAATAACTCCAATGAGATCCCCATTGGCTAACCAACATATCAGTCGCCCGTGGAAACGGTTACGTCATCAATTCCGTTCACGGATGGAGATCCTCTCGCACCCACTCTTTGCCCGGTCTTACTTTATAAAAATCTGATGCATGCAAAGATCCGTTCTTACATCGTATGATTTAAGCATTAAATGAGCACTGACATCTGTTTATTTGTGTGTGCATCTCCCTGGCCTGTCGGTTGTGTAGCTCCACCACTTTCCCGGCGGCTAATCAAACCTGACGTCATTCTTTCCATGACGTCGCGATTTTTCTATGTATTCAATGCTTTAGTGTTTGATTCTTCAGCACAAAAGGGTGAAGGAGCGACACATTCGTTTGAAATGGGCTACAGAATTCTGCCTATTATATTGCAGTAAAAAAAATAAGTATATAATTAGGCAACATCAGTTGACCAGATCTCTATTAGAATAGACTTCTGTACCCTACCAGACAGCAATTATTCGTCCCGGAGATGAGCTTCGAATAGTTCGCGATGGTGTCTGAGGAGTGTTGTCTCGCTGTGGACTAAGCAGTGAATACTCTACTTATCGGGTTTGCGGTCTATTTAGCTCAGAAAAAATACCTACCACTATCGAGCCGTACCACTCGTCCGCATCCTGAGACCTACATACAGAAACACAGCACCACCACACAAACGTCGTGAGTCCTCGGAGTGCCTGGTATATATTATATGCTACAAACCTCAAGTTCTGTGTCTCCAAAAGGAATATCTATAAGTCACACTGACTACACAACGCGACACAGCATTGTATTGCATTGTACACCAAAAGCTGTTCTGAAATAGGGTGGCACCTTGTTCTCTTCCAACACCTGCAGGACTTACTCATATTATAGATCATAGGCTAAAATTTCAAAGTACGGAGATACTTAACATCTTTGGAACACTTAAGATTCAGCATATTACATTTTTTCCACCAACTGGCTACCCCAGGCTTAAGTGTCTATATTTAATCTGAGTTTAACATATGAAAGCTATACATTACCATTTCTGAGTCAATCTCAGTTGATTAGTTGTAACTTCATAAGAAATTGGCGTGGTGTTCCTTGGAATGATAGGGTGTGATATCAGGTTGTAAACTGGTTGATGTCACATTTCCAGAGGCACACAGGAGATGCCATGAGAGGTGCAAGAGAGCTGTGTGTGTGAGCCTCGGTGGACAAGGTTGCCCTTGAATGTGTGTGTACAGTACATGCACTTCTGTGTGTGTGTGGGAGTGTGTAGGTGCACGAGTGTGTGTGTGTATGTGTGTGTGTGTGTGCAAGTGTGTGCGCTTGTCATTGTGGGCATGCGTGTGTGTCGGAGTGTGTGTGTGTGTCTGCGTGTGACGTCTGGCTACCATTGATCTGTGTATTCTCTGAACCCATTATCTGACCCATATTGATCTGAGCATACATAATGCTGCATAATCTCTGCCAGACTGGCTCTATGATTATTACGTCAAAGCAATGCATGCAGACCTTCAACTGTGTAAAGAATGCACATATTATTTGACCGGGATCCATAGCCATATATTAGCTACTCTTCACTTAACGGGTCCAATTTTTKAACACAAAAAACATTGCTGCACTTCTTCAATTTACCACTCTGGATTTATAAACAGGAGAAAGAAGTTTTTTAAACGTTGTGTAATTTGGACCTAAATGTGGTAATGTTCAATCGGTAGCTCTGAATCACAAACCAGTGTTTGGGAGGAACAGAACAGAGAGAGGGGAAGGAAATGAACACAACATAAATATCTCCAGTCCTCCATTTTCAGTGTCCCTCTCAGCCGTCTCTGGGACTGGGTGTCAATGACCACTGTTGACTTGAAGTTCAAACCAGAAGCATTTCACCACAGGAGTTATGCAGCTGATATCTTTTCAAAAGTAATATGTAGGCCTCATGAGCCACATGAGGCAAGCAAACAAGTTTCCTTGCAGACCTTCCAAATCTTGTGGAGCTGTGGGAAAACGCGTATCCTATTTTTATGTGTGCCAGTTTCCAGTTCTCTCTCCCCCTCTCTCATACACACACAGTTCAGCTTTAGAGGCTCTCATTTCGGGCCTCTCCGATTGGAGGCTTGTAGCGTTGTGCCCGGCCCTCGAGCAGATGTCCCTCTAACACGGAGAGCAGAGCAATTTTGCTTGGTTACGTCCAAAATAGCACCCTATTCCCTATATAGTGCACTACTTTTGTCCAGGGCCCATAAGGATCTAGTCAAAAGCAGTGCACTATGTATGGAATAGGGTGCCATTTGGGACACAGACCTTCCCTTTCCACCGCAGGGCCTAGCTGTTTCACGCTATGGGTGATGATGTCGCTGGCTGCCATGGAAAAAAGAGATCCACACTTCAAATTTGATGAGGTTGAGTGCACACACACACACACACACACACACACACACACACACACACACAACAGATACTGCAGGAGACAAAATTAGCATGCCCACACACACATGCTTGGCCGCCCGCCCGCTCGCCGCCCGCCTCACACACACACACACAGTGTTTTGGGACTATGAGAAAGTCATTAGGATAGTTCATTAAAAGTTGGGTGGGTAAATCAAATAAGAGCATGATTAATTGCAGTGGAGGATGCCATCCATTCTCTGAGCGTCTTTCCGTAACATGATTTGTTCTCCCATTACTAGCAAGCAAACAATGTTTGTAGTCGCTATTGTTTATCTAAGTATGACAGCCAATGAATTTGAATTATGCTCTGTGCTAACATTCACATGTTTGCTCAGTTGAGCTCACTTTAACAGCGGTTAAATCCATTTAAAGACTTTGGGAATGGTCTTAATGTGCAGAAATGAACAAAACCCATTTCGCAACCAGGCAATGAAGCTCATTAACTGTTTCAAGCAGGGCTTTCTGAGACAATCCAGATTGTCTGGTCATTATAGCAATGGATAAAGACAACAAATGATTTACTTATGAAGGGACACTTTCAGCCCGTGTATGCTTTGGGCACTTTAAATACTTGGCTGAATTTCCTTACAATACAACATATATTACTAAATCACTATTTAATCTTGTTGAAATAAAAAATAATAAAACCTTAAACCAGGGTTGATATTTTCAAGGGGTTTTGGGACTTCAATCATAGAAATACAATTACCATCTAACCATCACAGAACATTGATTGAATTATAAGGTGTCTGGTTAGACTGTAAACTCTCCTTCCAGACTCACATTAAGCATCTCCAATCCAAAATTACATCTAAAATCGGCTTCTTATTTCGCAAACAAGCTTCCTTCACTCATGCCCGCCAAACATACCCTCGTAAAACTGACTATCCTACCGATCCTTGTTCTTCGGCGATGTCATTTACAAAATAGCCCCCAACACTCTACTCAGAAAACTGGATGTAGTCTATCACAGTGCCATCCGTTTTATCACCAAAGCCCCATATATCCTACCCACCACTGCGACCTGTACACTACATATCCGTTGCCAAACCACTGGCTCCAGGTCATCTATAAGTTTCTGCTAGGTAAGGCCCGCCTTATCTCAGCTCACTGGTCACCATGCAACACCCACAGCAGGACACGCTCCAGCAGGTATATTGCGCTGGTCATCCCCAAAGCCAACACTTCCTTTAGCTGCCTTTCCTTCCAGTTCTCTGCTGCCAATGACTGGAACGAATTGCAAAATCTCTGAAGCTGATCTCCCTCTCAAACTTTAAGCATCAGCTGTCTGAGCATTTACCGATCACTGTACCTGTACACAGCCAATCTGTAAATAGCACACCCGACTAACCTCATCCCATTATATTACTTACCCTCTTGCTCTTTGCACCCCAGTATCTCCACTTGCACATCATCATCTGCACATCTATCACTCCAGTATTAATGCTAAATTGTAATATTTTACGCCTCTAGGCCTATTTATTGCCTACCTCCTACTCTTCTACATTGTGCACACACTGTACATAGATTTTTCTATTTTTCTTTTGTGTTTGACGGTACGTTTGTTTATGTGTAACTCTGTGTTGTTGTTTTTGTCGCACTGCTTTGCTTTATCTTGGCCAGGTCGCAGTTGTAAATGAGAACTTATTCTCAACTGGCCTACTGGTTAAATAAAGGTGAAATAAATAAAAAATATATATTAAAAAAATAAGAGTCCATTCTAGTGATTCTTCCTTGTGGTTTATCTTGGGGAAACCAAACGTTTCCCAAAAGCTGAAGGCTGTATCAACCCGGTTTGGTTGATTCAGTCCCTCTGTGGAAATAGTTCTTACGTTTTTCTGCCTTGCATGACACTTTAAATGTCAAGTGTCATTATAAACCACTGTGCATGTTAATGTGTTCACACCCTGTGGCTAAAGATAGTGACAACCACACCAATCTATAAAAAGAGGAAATTCTTATAAGATACATTTCCGCATTGTATAAAGTTTGACATAATCAAATTCTAGAGTGAGAGAATAATCCCCAAAAGACCAAAAATATGAGAGTCATCTACTCTAAGGTTGATATTTCAGAGAAGCCAAGCAGATATACCCAAGATGGCCGCCGTCTAGGGTTTATCCTAACATAGACCAGTAATTATGGGGTCCACAGACAGACATTGGAGTGAGAAAGCAGATGAATAGCCTAATTATGGGTTAAAAAGAACAACGTGTAGCAGGTGGCATTGTGCTGTTTTGGTTCCAGGCACATGAACTTGGTAGCAGAACTCTTAGTGTCTTATCACATTTTGTGATACTACTGATAAGGGGAAAGGGATACCTAGTCTTGCACAACTGAATGATTCAACCAAAATGTGTCTTCCGCATTTAACTTCTTTGGGGTAGGGGGCAGTATTTTCACGTCCGGATGAAAAGCGTGCCCAGAGTAAACGGCCTGCTACTCAGCCATAAAAGCTAGAATATGCATATTATTAGTTTTGGATTTGGATAGAAAACACTCTGAAGTTTCTAAAACTGTTTGAATGATGTCTGTGAGTATAACAGAACTCATATGGCAGGCAAAAACCTGAGAAAAAATCCAACCAGGAAGTGGGAAATCTGAGGTTGGTCGATTTTCAACTCAGCTCCTATTGAAGATACAGTGGGATATTGGTAATGTTGCACTTCTAAGGCTTCCACTAGATGTCAACAGTCTTTAGAACCTTGTCTGATGCTTCTACTGTGAAGTGGGGCCGAATGAGAGGGGGTTGAGTAAGGTCTGCCATGAGCTGAACATGCGCTGACCATGCGCGTTCATGTGAGAGCGAGCTCTGTTCCATCGCACTTCTGAAGACAAAGGAATTCTCCGGTTGGAACATTATTGAAGAATTATGTTAAAAACATCCTAAAGATTGATTCAATACTTCGTTTGTCATGTTTTTACTGAACTGTAATATAACTTTTTTAACTTTTCGTCTGTACTTTCCGCTGACTTGCCCGCGCGTCGTGAGTTTGGAAAGTGTACTGAACGCTAGAACAACAAGGAGGAATTTGGACATAAATGATGGACATTATCAAACAAAACAAACATTTATTGTGAACTGGGATTCCTGGGAGTGCATTCTGATGAAGATCATCAAAGGTAAGTGAATGTTTATAATGTTATTTCTGACTTCGTGTTGACTGCACAATATGACGGATATATTTTTGTCTTGATTGGGCTCTGAGCGCCGACCTCAGATTATTGCATGGTTTGCTTTTTCCGTAAATCTTTTTTGAAATCTGACACAGCGGTTGCATTAAGGAAAAGTGGATTAAAATTCCATGTATACCACTTGTATTTTCATCAACTTTATAATGAGTATTTCTGTAAATTGATGTGGCTCTCTGCAAAATCACCGGATGTTTTGGAACTACTGAACGTAACGCGCCAATGTAAACTCAGATTTTTGGATATAAATATGAACTTTACCGAACAAAACATACATGTATTGTGTAACATGAAGTCCTATGAGTGTCATCTGATGAAGATCATCAAAAGGTTAGTGATTCATTCTATCTATATTTCTGCTTTTTGTGAATCCTCTCTTTGGCTGGAAAAAATGGCTGTGTTATTCTGTGAATAGTCACTCACCTAACATAATCGTTTGGTTTGCTTTGTCGAAATTATGGGATTTCAGTTGTTTTGAATTTGGCGCCCTGCAGTTCAACTGGCTGTTGAAGAGGTGGGACGCTACCATCCCACGTACCCTAGAGAGGTTAACCCAACCCCTCTGAAACAGAGATCTACTGGATCTACTGTAGGACTACACAGGTAACAATACACTTAGTGAAAGTATGATGCAAATCGGGGAGAGAGAAAGAAAATGTAGGCTTGACTACTACCATCATATAAAATCACAATCAAATGTATTTATATACATCAGCTGATATCTCAAAGTGCTGTACAGAAACCCAGCCAAAAACCCAAACAGCAAAGCAATGCAGGTGTAGAAGCATATAAAAGTTAGATCAACCTCCCATTTGCTGTGCTGAACATGTTTCACCGAAACACATGACAGTGGCTCATTATCCCATCCACTCATGTACAGTAACGCTCTCCAGTCATGTGACCCTTGATCAATGTTGAGAAAGTGGAAAGTGTGAACGTGGAAATTGCCAGGGTTCCTATCTGTCAGGATATGCTGTGTTATGACTTCCTGTGGTCACCAATCTTTCTCCATGACTTTTGTTTCTTGAAACAGACCTTTGTTTCCGTTCGCTCAGCACATTGGCAGGGCAACTTCCTTCTTTTAGAGTGTCTGGAGAGAGAGAGAGAGAGAGAGGGAGAGAGAGGGAGGGGATCCGGTGTGAGGAAAGAAGAAACATTTGTGAAAAATGAAATAGACACAAACATTTGAATAGATACCCTACTTTTGTGTGTTTATATACTGGCATTAACACAAAGCATGAATGTGGCCTTGGCCCCATCACACCCAAGGCTAATATAAGGATAGTGTAAACAGAAACGTTGCAAATCTGATGTAGAAGAGGAGCAGATATTTAGTTTTTTGTAAAAACATCCATTGATATAAACATAGATGGCACTGATAAGATCCAAGTTGATGTGTTGAATTTCATCGCAGAATAAATTTGTGTTCAACAACAGAGTGGGTGCAATTACATTTCACACCTACATCTCCCCTATCTAAAGGACATAGAGGATTTGGTATTAAGAGGATAGTGGTCATTAGTGTAGGACTGACTGTGCCTCAGCCCCGGCCAGTACTTAAGACAGTGTCTATATTATCAGACGTTGGYTGTGTCCCAAATGGCTCCCTATTCCCTACATAGTGCASTTCTTTTCACCAGAGCCCTATGTACGCTGTTCCCTATATAGTGCACTACRTTTGACAGATAAGTTAGAGTAATATGTAGGGAATAGGGTGCCGTTTAGGGTGCTGTCAAGGTTTATATCAAGGCATGTTGTTTGGGGCCCACAGATCTTAATGAGAAACACTCATTCCATCAAGCATATCATCAGCCTGCCATAATTACCGTAATCACATTTTCCTAAAATCCGAGAAGGGGCAAACATGGGTTAGTGTGGTCTAGAGCTCCCAATTACCTCCACAATAAACACACATACACTGCTGACACGGCAAAAGACGAGCAACGACAGCCCCCATATTTTCCACTAAGAGAAGTAGCAGTGGCCAAAACAGACAGAGACATGTACGTACACACACACAAGGGCGACCTTGTCCCGCGAGGCTCACACACACCACGACCCTCAGAGCCGGTGTGAGGCAGTAGTGTTAACAGAAGGGTGAGTGTAACAGTTTAGCTTCCATCCCTCTCCTCGCCCCTACCTGGGCTTGAACCAGGGACCCTCTGCACACACCAACAACAGCCACCCTCGAAGCATCATTACCCAACGCTCCACAAAAGCCGCAGCCCTTGCAGAGCAAGGGGAACAACTACTTCAAGGTCTCAGAGCGACTGACGTCACCGATTGAAACGCTATTAGCGCGCACCCCGCTGACTAGCTAGCCATTTCACACCGGTTACATGAGCACAGGGTTAGGGGAGACAAAAGTGAAACGAGAGGTAGAGAGAGAGAAAGAGAGGGATAGAGAGGGGGAAAGGGAGGGAGGTTTCTGTCCTGGTTATGTTTATGTTTCCAACTACTCCTGGAATTTACAGCAGCAGGCATTGACCAGGGCAATACAGCAACAGAGATGTGAACAGCCCTGCTAGACCCTGAGCTGCAGTGGAGCTGTGGAGAGAGGGGAGAGAGAAAGAAAGGGAAAGAGAGAGAGAGAGCAGAGAGAGAGAGAGAAAGGGGCGTACAGAGAGAGATAGAAAGAGACACACAAAGAAACTATGTGAAACTGGAGGAGAGGGAGGAGGAGGAGGAGGGAGGGAGGGAGGGAGGGAGGGAGGGAGGGGAGGGAGGGAGGGAGGGAGGGAGGGAGGGAGGGAGGAGACAGTGGTCTTACTCAGTCCTGAGACAGCAGCACTAGGGTTATCGGCCAAGTTTCCACTCACAAACAATAATTCACCTCACAGTGCCCACTCTGGCTGAGTAAGTAAGGACACCGGCACAGCGCCCGCCTGTTACATATAAGTCAGCTCCCAAATGGCACACCTATTCCCTACTTAGGGCACCATTTTTTTAACCAGAGCCCTATGGGGACTCCCTATGGAGTAGGGTGCTATTAGGGACCCAGCCTTCAACAATGGTTGAGGGGGGTAGTCAGACGAAGGGGACAACATTTGACTCTGGACTCCGCCCTTCTCTCTGAACTTCCTCCTTTTTTCCGCGATCTGTTTTCCATTGATATCTTCCGTATTATATTTGCACTGGCTCCAGTCTGCGATGGGTCTGGAAAGTGTATTTCATTCAGGTCAGTGAACATTTTTACGTACCATAAAATATAGGACATATAAATAGTCTTGACTTGATTACCAACTGGGCAGCGAGGCAGAAAGAAACCACCTGATATTCGAAAATTCCGACTTTCACAAAATGATTTCCCATAAGCTCAACTTGATTATTTTACCCAGCAACAGCCTCTTTGCACTCTATGAGCTAACATGGTTTGGTACACAGTAGGTACACTATTCAAGTATGCACAGTGCAATTAAATTAAATAGTTGTTTACACTGACATAGTTATTCAGATGCTCAAACGCACAGATATCACTGTGTGTACTTATTATTTAAAGGAGGAGTGGGGCGGCTGGGCAGCTCCTGCAGAGGTGACATTGGGATACATTGCGAGTAAGTGGCGTAATTACAGATCATTTTCAATGTGTTTAGCTGTTCATTTAGGCGTGGAGCTTGCCCAATAAAAACCTGCCCCCCACTGCCTCCGCCCACTAAACCCCTCGGCAGCGCACCGTCACAGCCCCTGAAAAATAATTAACGACTTCCAAATTAATTATATGCCGAAAACCACCGAAATCCCATGTTTACTTGACACACAGCCGTGAGCGGAGCAGTGGAGCGGACATCACAGAAAAAATAACTTAATTATGAGAGCAGTCTGATCTAGACCTGTATTCATAAAGTTTCTCAGAGTAGGAGTGCTGATCTCAGCTCCGTTTGGCCTCATGGATCATAATGAATAAGATTACATGGACCTGATCCTAGATCAGCAGTCAGACAGATGGTTTATGAATACAGGCCCTGGCTCTATTGCCCAGAACAGAGACACGTAGGGGGGCACAGCATGGGGCACAGAGGAGAAGATCCAGTGGGAACTAGGTGGCCTTTCCCCCCCATCTCTTCCCTTTCACACAGGGGTCATTCCCCCGGAGAGAGGGCTGGAGGCTGGATGGCATGGAGAGGAAGAGAAACAGGCTAATACTGCCAGGCTCTGGGGCCCTGCTTCCTAACCGGCTGGGAGGTCATTGATGCACACAACACACACCTCGCCCTCATACTGGTAATGGCCCTGAACACGCTGTATCAATGAACACAGACCTTACAATAAAGTACAGTAGCAGTAAAAAAAAAGAGAGAGAGGAAGGGAAAAGGGTTAAAATAATTAGTTGGGGGAGAGTGACAGGTAGACAGTCCATATAATCTACCCCTTAGCTGTAAGTATAATACATTGTCATTTCAGTGGCCTGAAGCAAATATACTATTCAACCAATCCTATGGCCAAATGAGACTGTAACGTTATACCAGATATAAAATGTGGGTTTAACTAACCCTTATCATCATCCAACATCAGATCAACTTTTGTTATCCTCCAAGGTAACASTAAATACAGGTAATTGCTCARTTGAGCAAATTAAATTCTCAGCTGAGAGAAAGCGAGAGCGAGAGAGGCAGATACGGTCTGCATGATCCATAASAGATGGATATGTCAGATATGCCCAGCCAGGCTTACTCAAATGCTTAGTGGTGAGGTAATGACCCCTGTGTGAGTCTCCCCCCTTTGCTCAGTGCTCCAATTATGGTCTTCTCTCTGGTCTTCTCCGCCTGGGGATAAGCAAGAGCCATGCACCCGTAATAGACGGACGGACGGACAGAACCATTACCAAGCCATCACAAGAGGAAGGAATTKATMAAATATGCTAAGAAGAAGCAGTGAATCTYCACTGTAAKGAAATAATCAAAACTAGCTWTGACCCACAGTAGCCCTTYATAACAACATTGTTGGGGCTTACTGAGTCAATCCACTCCCTGGTCATAGAGACTGCTCCTGGCTTTGATACAATACAGTAGCTATATCTCCTGGGATTATGGAGCATAACAAATATAGTTTCAATGTTGACCTCCTCTCAATTACTAGTTTATTGTTTACAATAATCCTAGGGAAGATGAAAGGGGCATACACTCTTAGGAAAGAAAGTGCTGTCTAGAACCTAAAATGGTTATCTGGCTGTCCCCATAGGAAAACCCTTTAAAGAACCCTTTTTGATTCCAGGTAGAACCCTTTTGAGTTCCATGTAGAACCCTTTACACAGATKGTTCTACATGGAACCCAAAAKAGTTCTACCTGAAACCAAAAAGGGTTCTCCTATGGGGACAGCCAAAGAACCCTTTTGGAACCCTTTTTTCTAAGAGTGTATAAGGACATGGAGTGTCACCCAATATTACACAATAATATAGACACAGACGCCCCAATGTTTATGAAAGTATTTTCCTGCTACTGACTTGTGTCCTCACCTTTGTTTGTTCAGTTGTGAAACTCTGCAAATGCAAATTCCATCAAGTCAGAGTGTCACGTTCTGACCATAGTCTTGTGTGTTTTGCTTGTTTTAGTGTTGGTCAGGACGTGAGCTGGGTGGGCATTTATGTTGTGTGTCTAGTTTGTCTGTTTCTGTGTTTGGCTAATATGGTTCCCAATCAGAGCAGGTGTTTTGTGTTGTCTCTGATTGGGAATCATATATAGGTGGCTTGTTTTGTGTTGGGGTTTGTGGTTGGTTGTTTCCTGTCTCTGTGTTTTCTCTGCACCAGCTAGGACTGTATTGGTTTGCCACTT
>NC_036866.1:26470650-26483150 GCF_002910315.2 Salvelinus sp. IW2-2015
TATAGTGAGAAAATACAAGCGCTATAAAAAAAAAGACATGGACCAAGTTAGACAGAGAATACATTAGCCCTGGACCAAGTTAGACAGAGAGAAATATACCCTTGACCCAAGGTTAGACAGAGATAATATACCCTGGACCAGTTAGACAGATATAATAACCCTGGACCAAGAAAATAGACAGAGAGAATATACCGCTTGACGCCCAGTTAGAACCAGAGAGAATATAACCCTGGAACCAAGTTAGACAGAGAGATATAAGCCTTGACCAAGTTATGACAGAGAGAAATATACCTGGAGCCAAGTTATGACCAGAGAGAATGTACAGCCGCTGGACAAGTTAGACAGCCAGAGAATATACCCTGGACCAAGTTAGAACAGAGAGTATATACCCTGGACCAAGTTAGACAGAGAGAATTAAACCACTGGACCAAGTAGACAAGAGAATATACCTGGCCAAGTTAGACAGAGAGTATAAATACCCTGGACCAAGTTAGCAGAGGGAATATACCCTGGACCAGGATAGACAGAGAGAATATACCCTGGACCAAGTTAGAACTGAGAGAATATACCCTGGACCAGGTTAGCAGCGATAATATAACCTGACAAGTTAGACTGAGAGAATATACACACATTTGGCATTGGTTGCTTGAGTGGATAAAAAAAAAAACATTTAATTTGATTAAACGGTATGACAGTTAAGATGATTTCCACTGCTCAATAATTCACTTAGCGCAGCTTTTCAAATAAACCCTCTATTTCCCGGTATTCAGTCTACAGAGTTTCTTTGTCAAGGTTAGACACTTCAGTTTAGTAGGTTTTAGAGGAGGAGTTGTCGTGAATAGTATGAGACTTGTTTATTGGTGCCTTTTCCTGCTATTGCCATAACATATTTTAGGAGGGCGTCACAATGTTGGATACCTAGTGTGAAATTGTCGCCCTGCTCCGTTTGAAGAAGGTCTTTTATAATAGCACATTGGGTTGAACGCTTCAGGAAAGCGGTCACGTGTGTTTTGCGAGGTGTTTCGTGGCTTTCAGAGGTCCTGAGTTCATGTCTCGGTATGAGCTGATCTGGAGGAAGTTGGTTACTAAGCAAGCAAGCCGCGAAGCCATTCTTTTTACACTAGCAATCTAGACTCACACACTGAATGTACAGTAAATGCACGCACCAAGCACACAGAGTTAATAGAGAGGCCAGCATGGGTTACTGTAAAGCTTCTTAACAACAAAATGTCTTTCCTGAGTCCACAATGGATAGTAGCTACATTGAGTGATCAGAGCCAAGTTTCAGGCATCTACAAACAAAGCTAGTTAAACAGGGCCCACATTAAATAGTTCAGTTAGGACACTTGTAGCCAGTTAGCACGAGTTCCTGAATGTAGCCAGAGATAATGTGGATTTACTCTGTGCCTGTAGCCTAGATAGAGATTTCTCAATAGCTTTTAGCTCCAGTAGCCCCAGTTACAGAGAGACCCAGCAAGTCAGTCTCTCGCCAAACTGTCAAAATACAGAGTTTTGTCGCAAATAAGTAATGCTAATGTACTAACGTGATAAATGTTCACAGCTTACTCTAGCGTCGGCGCTATCAGTTTACTCCCCGCTGTCAACAAGAGCCAAGACAGCTGTCAAACAAGAGCCGATAGCTGTCAAACAAGAGCCCGACAGCTGTCAAATCAAGAAGCCCGACAAGCTGTCCAAACAAAGAGCCGATAGCTGTCAAACAAGAGCCCGATAGCTGTCAACAAGAGCCCGAAGCTGTCACACAAGAGCGCGACAGCTGTCAAACAAAGGAGCCCGACACTGTCAAACAAGCGCCCGACAGCTGTAACAGAGCCCGATACTGGTCAAACAAGAAGCCCGATAGCTTGTCCAAACAAGAGCCCGATAGCTGTCAAACAAGAGCGACGATAGCTGTCAAACAAGAGCCCGATAGCTGTCAAACAAGAGCCCGATAAAGCTGTCAAACAAGAGCCGATAGGCTGTCCAAACAAGAGCCGATAGCTGTCCAAACAAGAGCCCGACACTGTCAACCAAGAGCCCGACAGTGTCAAACAATAGAGCCCGACAGCTGTCAAACAAGAGGCCGACAGCTGTAAACAAGAGCCGATAGCTGTCCAAACAAGAGCCCGCCAGCTGTCAAACAAGAGCCCGATAGTGTCACACACAGAGCCCGATAGATGTCAAACAAAGAGCCCGTAGCTGTCAAACAAGAGCCCGACAGTGTCAAACAAGAAGCCCGATAGCTGTCAAACAAGCGCCCGATAGCTGTCAAACAAGAGCCCGATAGCTGTCAAAAAAGAGCCCGATTAGCTGTCAAACAAAGAGCCCGATAGCTGTCAAACAAGAGCCCGATAGTGTCAACCCGTAATGCTAGCAGTGACGGAAATACAACAGAGCCTTTCGAAACCAACTCTTTCCCTAAAAGAGGGAGACGAAGAGGAGTCTTGGAACAGCTCCTGGAAAAAGGCTGTGCAAGTCATCATCTGTGGCTATTAGCTGCAGCTGTGGCTATTGTTAGCTCAGTGTTGATACTCTTACCATTTCAGTGTAGGTGGCCACTGTGGAAATGGAATGAAACAGTGTTACTGTATACTAGGATGGACTGATGATATATTCATCAAAGGAATGGGAATACAGAAATAGAAATCTACATCTGCTCGCACCTTTTATGAGCTTTCACAGAAATAATCAAGATGCTGATTGCCCTCATTGTCGGTACAAGTAAATCACCACCATGCAGATGTCTCAACGGCTCTGTTGGTTGGATCATGGCAACACAGGCATGGTGGGTTTTATGTACACGGGGCAGCATGGACTAACTGCATCTACTAAATTAATACCACCATGTAATAACCATAAGTCATCATCATCAGCCATCATCATCATCATCATCATCATCCATCATCATCAATCATCATCATCCTCACTCATCATCATCATCATCAACCATCATCATCAATCAATCATCACCAATCACCATCATCACCATCACCATCATCACATCAGCACCATCATCATCATCATCATCACCACATCCACCATTATTGACGCATCAGCACCATCACCATCATCATCACCATCACATCCCCATCCATCACCATCATCATCCACCATCCTCATCATCACATCACATGACCATCATCACCATTCCGCATCATCAACACATCATCATCACCATCATCACATCTTCCCCATCATCATCACCAACCATCACCATATGACCATCAGACCATCATCACATCATCACCATCATCCTACCATCATCACCATCCTACCATGCAGACCATCATCAACATCATCACCAATCAGCCCATGATTCATCATCATCCATCCCATCATCACCATTCAGACCATCATCACCATGCATACATACCAATCATCATCACATACACCATCATCATCACCATCATCATCATACACATCCCCATCATCCATCATCACATCACCATCATTATCATCAGCCATCATCCCATTATCACCATCATCCATTATGACCTCAGACATCATCACCGTCATCATCACATCACCTCACCATCCATCATCATCAACCCCAATCATCATCACCACCATCCACCATTATGACCATCAGACCATCACCCATCATCATCACCATCACTCACCATCATCACATCCATCATCCACCATCATCATCCATCACATCACCATCACCATCAACCATCAATCACGCATCACCATCATATCCACAATCAATCAATCATCATCATCACACACCCACATCACCATAATCATCCCCCATCACCTCCATCATCCTCACCACCACACCATTATGACCATCAGACATCAATCACCATCATCATCATCCTCACCCATCAACCATCAAACATCATCATCATCATCATCACCATTATGACAAATCAGACCATCATCATATCATCAATCATCATCCTCACTTATCATCATCACAATCATCATCACCATCAAACGCATCTAACCATCACACCATCAGCACATCATCCCATCAATCATCCCCATCACATTAATGAATCATCAGACATACACCATCATCATCAACCCCCTCCCCTCCTCCTCTTCCTCCTCATTGCGCTGTATGTGCCAGATCCCTGGGAGTCGGTCCTCTGTATGTAGGTCAGAGCAGAGGCAGAGATGGGCTGCACCTAAGGAAGCAAGCCTGGGTTCCGGGGAGCCTTGTGCATTGTACCTGCTCATCATAAATGGATGAGGCTCCAGCAATAATAGATGAGGCGTGGTGAGTAAATCTGAGAAGGTGGTGGGACACAGAGACACAGAGACTGGCTGGCCTCTTTTCCCCAACCTTCTCAGAACACAGTACCCGGAACAAGCGACCTCTGCCCGGACACGCCGCATCAAAAACAAACAAGAAGGACAACTACTAAATCTTATTGGAGAACAAGCAAAGGTATCGGCCATTACCTGGTCCCTTGTGCAGAGAGTAAATGGCGGAGAAATTGTAATGAAAAATACTAAGAGCTTAGCTACAGAATACTACAGTACCTACTACAGAAAATCCCTAGTAAAAACTGTAGTATCCTGTAGAATACGATACTACACACTGTAGTATCCCTGTCATGTGTAGTACTTATTTAGAAATGTTGTAGTATAGTGTAGAATACTATAGTAAATATTATAGTAATTTTTGCAAAAACACATACACTTTTTTACTATTGTAAATACTACAGTATTTTAATTTGCGTATACCCATTCCTCCATTTAACCCAATTTGTGCCACTCCATAGTGAGAAACTACATGCCAAGTATTAGACCATATATTGTGTTCCATACAAGGTTATAGAAAAGAGCAGAAGCGGGATGAACTGTCGGCGTTCAGACCCCAGTCCTATCTACCTAACGGAAAAATGTGGTCTTTTAGTATTTTCCAGTAATGTTTCCTCAGGAGAAACTTCCACTTCTATGTCCATTGTCAGGGTTTTCGCTGCTGGTCCTTCGAGTCAAGGCAGGAGAGCAGAGAATAGGTGATCGGAGCGACTTATTAGCCAAGAGCAAATAAAACCAGACGGGCGCAAACAGCTTACAACTCAAGCCAACCGGCAAAAGTGACAAGCGCAAAATACCGTCAATAATATAACAAAAGGTTCACCGAGAGAGCAAAAGGATACAGGCAATGCCCAGGGTGAAAAACCAGACTGGCGAGTCCACAAACACAAAACAAAACAATTCCACACAAGACATGGGGGGAACAGAGGAATATATATATAATGCAGTGGTGGATTAGGGAAGTAAACCAGGTGTGGGCGGGGAACAAGACAAAACAAATGGAACAATGAAACATGGAGAGGCGATGCTAGAAGGCCGGTGACGTCGACTGCCGAACGCCACCCCGAACAAAGAGGGGAGCCGAATTCGGCGGAAGTCGTGACCGTCATAGATAATAAAACACAAACATATCGTAAAAACTACAGGAATATCCGAAAAAACACTACCAGTAGATATTAAAGTATACTACAATTGCAAAAACACTACATTAATTACTGTAGTATATATAAAACTACAATCTGCAAACACACTACAGTAAATACCACGTATAACATAAACAGTTTATTTTTATTCACCAATATTTATACTATATTAACTGTTAAATAACTATAGTATATTACGTAATACTACAGTAGATACTACAGTGAAAGTCAGCAAACCAAGTGAATACTATAGAAATTTATACATAGTATACTATGGTATTTTTTCAAATAGTGGAATTACATAGTGCAAATATTGATTTAATTAGATTACCACATGATTAGTCATACCAAGTGGCAGTATTCTTTTTAATGCTTTAATTTTTCATTCAGATTGTTTAATTTAAGTTTGAATGGGCAAATGTACACTTGAAATAGTATTACCTAGTATTGTCCTTATAGACAAGGTCAGCAGTTTTTCCTGGGCAGGTGGCCAAGTGGTAAAACTCTCCGGCTTTTGAAGTATGATTTATTTACATCAATCATTGTCAATTAGGGTCAGGAGTTTAACCACGTGACCTGACTAGGAAACAACTCTGAAGTCCTAACTTTGGCTTGCTGCCTTTGTGTCACACAGAGATTCTGAGCCAGCTGCCTGCCATAGCAGTACTGTACTAAGTCTTTACCAGCTGTCCTGACATTAGCAGTACTGTACTAGTCTATACAGCTGTCCATGACATAGCAGTAGCTGTACTAGTCTTACAGCTGTCCTGGACTACGCAGTACTGTACTAGTCATACCCGCTGTCGACATAGCCAGTACTGTACTAAGTTCATACAGCTGTCTGACATAGCAGAACTGTACTAGTGTACATGCTGTCCTGCATAGCAGTACGTAGCTAGTCCATACAGCTGTCCTGACATAGCAGTCCCTGTACTAGTCGTAACAGCTGTCCTGACATAGCAGTACTCGTCACTAGTCTTACAGCTGTCTGAACATAGCAGGTACTGTACTAGCTTAACAGCTGTCCCTGACAATAGCAGTACTGTACTAGTCTTACAGCTGTCCTGACATAGCAGTATGTAACTAGTACCTTACAGCTGTCCTGACATAGCAGTACTGTACTAGTCATACAGCTGTCGCTGACATAGGCAGTATGTACTAGGCTTACAGCTGTCCTGCATAGCAGTTACCTGTACTAGTCTTACAGCTGTCTGCATAGCCAGTATGTTACTAGTCTTACAGCTGTCCTGACATAGCAGTAACTTGTACTAGTCATACAGCTGTTCCTGACATAGCAGTACTGTACTAGTCTTACAGCTGTCTGACATAGCAGTATGTACTATGCATAACAGCTGTCCTGACATAGCAGTACTGTACTAGTCGTACAGCTGTCCTGACATAGCAGTCCTGTACTAGTCTTACAGCTGTCCTGACATCGCAGTACTGTAGCTAGGCTTACAGCTTGTCGCTGAACATAGCAGTACTGGGTACTATGTCTTACCGCTGTCCCTGACAATAGCAGTATGTATAGTCTTACAGCTGTCCTGACATAGCAGTACTGTACTAGTTATACAGCTGTCCTGACATAGCAGTTACTGTACTAGTATACAGCTGTCATGACATACCGCAGTACTGTACTAAGTCAACAGTACAGCTGCCTGACATAGGCGTCTGTACTAGTCATACACTGTCTGACATAGGCAGTACGTCTAAGTCCTTACGCTGTCCTGACATAGCGTACTGGTAACTAGTCATACGGCTTGTCCTGACATAGGCAGTACTGTATAGTCATACGCTGTCCTGACATAGCAGTATGTACTAGTCTTACAGCTGTCCTGACCTAGCAGTACTGTACTAATCATACAGTGTCCTGACCATAGCAGTTCGTACTAGGCTTACAGCTGTCCTGACATAACAGTACTGTACCTAGTCCTTACAAGCTGTCCTGACATAGCAGTACTGTAACTAGGCTTAACAACTGTCCTGCCAATAGCAAGTACTGTACTAGTACTTTACAGCTGTCCTGACATAGCAGTACTGTACTAGTCTTGACAGCTGTCCTGACATAGCAGTCCGTACTAGTCATACCAGTGTCCTGACATAGCAGTACTGTACTAGTCGTACAGCTGTCCTGACACTAGCAGTAACTGTACTAGTCCTTACAGATGCCCTGCATAGCAATACTGTACTAGTCTTACAGCTGTCCTGACAATAAGCAGGTAGCTGTAACTAGTCATACAGCGTCCTGACATAGCAAGTACTGTATAGTCGTACAGCTGTCTGGATCCAATCTTCTGAGACTGCCTGAAAGTCCTAACTCAAGCTTACTGTAGGACGCTTCCTAAATCACACTCCTTATATGACAGCACTTTGACAAGCCAGTAGTGACATGTGGGCTCTGGTGAGAGGAAGGGGAACAGTGGGCTCTGGTGCGAGGAGGGGACCATGTGGGCTCTGGTGAGAGAAGGGGACATGTGGCTCTGGTGAGAGGAAGGAGACATGTGGGCTCTGGTGAGAGGGAAAGGGGACATGTGGGCTCTGGGTGAGAGAAGGGGGACATGTGGTCTCTGGTGAGAGGAAGGGGACATGTGGCTTCTGGTGAGAGGAAGGGGACATGTGGGCTCTGGTGAGAGGAAGGGGACATGTGGGCTCGGTGAGAGGAATGGGGGGGGGGGGGGACAATGTGGGCTCTGGTGAGAGGAAGAAACCAATAAAGCAGATTGGGACCGTTCATCTTCTGTCCTCCTGTCCTAGTCCTCTCCCCAAGACCCGTTCCAAATTGAAAGGTGTGTTGTGGGGGGGCCCAATATGGTCAGCTCCACCATCCCCTCTCCTCCCCTTCTGCTCCCCCCATAAAAACTCCATCTAATTTAAGTTAACACGATCCACACTTCTAAATGCAGCACATCGATTTTGGAAGCACGTAGGCGATGTCATTGCAGAGTGGGCAAGGGTGGGCCGATTGCGTCAGATAAGCAAGCCGGGGCGAAAATAAACGGATTTCCATCATACTTTGTGTGATTATACCAGGTGAGCAGCAAGAAAGTGTAAAACCTGCCAGCCTGGAGGAAATCGATTGAGAAATTGGCAGCATGCATAGGATGCATCAATCACGACTCTGCTGTTTATGGTGAGAGAGAGAGAGAGAGAGAGAGAGAGAGAGAGAGAGAGAGAGAAGAGAGAGAGAGAGCGAGAGAGAGAGAGAGTTAGAGAGAGAGAACAGGGAAAATAAAGGACAGTTAGATCAATAATAAACACAAATAGAGCTCTCATTAATAAAAGCCTTTGATAGCCTCTTGATGTGAGCTTCAAAAGTGGAAAGAGGGGGAGAGAGGAAGGTGTGTCAGATGGGGGAGATGATAGAGCGAGGGATTAGGAAAGGGCAGAGGCTGGATGCATCCTGTGGCTGGAGTTGCCAGCGGTGTGTCCCCAACATGGGGCTTACTGGGGGTCCTCAACAAATCGAGCCCCAGGATCTGAGGCCTAGGCTGGGAATGTCCAAGGGGTGCCCATTTTGTTTTTTTGCCCTAGCACTACACAGCTGATTCAACTAATCAACTAATCATTCAGCTTTGATCATTTGAATCAGCTGTGTAGTATTAGGGCAAAAAACAAACACTGCACCCCTTGGGATCCCGAGTTTGGGAAACGCTGCCCTAACCCCTAACCCTAACCTCAACCTCAACCCTAACCTTAAAACAAAATCTAACCTTAACCCTAAACCTTAACTCTAATTCTAAACACTAAACCCCCTAGAAATAGCCTTTTTCTTTGTGGGGACCTGCAACATGTCCTAACTCCTAAGCATTAAATAGCATTTGTCCTCATGGGGAAGTGGGAAATGTCCCCAGGAGGGATACTTTTATTTGTTTTACTATCCTTGTGGGGACTTTAGGTCCTTTAGGTCCCCCTTTAGGTTATCATAGCCAGGCTACTGTCAAACATCCTTACCTTTTGACCATGTGATAACAGCATTCTGTCAATGCGCTCCACTGTTGATAATGCGGGCCCATAAAATTAAAATCGCATTTGCACACACATTCATTGCCATGCAATGTCATGGGAGATGGGAGGAAATGGGGAAGAATAAAGCAGAGTGAAACCATTCWATTTCCTGACCTCCTGTTCTCTCCCARCCCAGCCCAAATTGAAGGTGTGTGTGTTGTGGGTATGTGCACTGCGGTTGTGTGTGTGKGGGGGGGACCCCTCCCTGGATCTCTCCCCATCTGCCTCCCTCCGTCCTCTCAAAAATTCCATCTATTTAATTAAAACGTTCTACACTTCTAAATGCCCATCGATTTTGGAAGCACCTAGGCAATGTCATTTTAGCGAGAGAATGGGCAGGGTGGGCTGATGCCTCAGAAAAGCAAGATGGGGTGAAAATACTTTGGGTGATTATATAGGTGGTCTGGCAGCAAGACATGTGAACCTGCCAGCCTGAGAGGAAATCTATGGAGAATTGGCAACACAATAGAACCCATCAATCACGACTCAGCTGTTTCTGGGTGAGAGGGAGAGAGAGAGAGAGAGAGAGAGAGAGAGAGAGAGAGGAGAAAAGAGAGAGAGAGAGAGAGAGAGAGAGAGAGAGAGAGAGAGAGAGAGAGAGAGAGAGAGAGAGAGAGAGAGAGAGAGAGAGAGAGAGAGAGTGAGAACAGGGAAAATAAAGGACAGATAAAAATAAAAATAAATCACAAATACTTTGATACCTCTTGATGTTGAGCTTCAAAAGTGGAAGAGTGGGGATATTTGTGTGGCACGGTGTGTGAGTGTGTCTGTGGGCACACGTGTGTGTGTTTGGTACAGTCAGACGGGGGAGATGATAGACAGGGATTAGGAAAGGGCAGAGGCCGGATGCATCCTGTGCTGGAGTTGCCAGCGGCGTGTCCCCAACATGGGGCCTACAAGGGGTACTCTGAACAAATCGAGCTCCAGGACCCAATTTTTCTAAAGTTATCTATCCAGATTTTGGCTATCAGAGAGATTAAATGCATAGAAATACAATGGATAGAACGGGTTTGTGGCAGTACGTCCAACCGGCCTCACAACCGCAGACCACGTGTATGGTGTCGTGTGGGCGAGCGATTTGCTGATGTCAACGTTGTGAACAGAGTGCCCCATGGTTGCGGTGGAATTATGGTACGGGCAACGAACACAATTGCATTTATAAAAAAATATATATATGTATTTTTTATCCCCAATTTTGTGATATCCAATTAGTATGTACTGTCTTGTCTCATCACTACAACTCCCGTATGGCTCGGGAGAGACGAAGGTCGAGAGCCATGCATCCTCCAAAAACACAACCCAACCAAGCTGCACTGCTTCTTAACACAGCGTGCAGCCAACCCGGAAGCCAGCCACACCAATGTGTCGGAGGAAACACCGTACACCTAGCGACCTGGTCAGACGCCACTGCCACCCAGCCCACCACAGGAGTCGCTAGTGCGCAATGAGACAAGGATATCCCTACCGGACAAACTCTCCCTAACGCGAACGACGCTAGGCCATTGTGCATCGCCCCATGGACCTCCCGGACGCTGCCGGCTGCGACAGAGCCTGGGCTCGAACCCAGAGTCTCTGGTGGCACAGCTAGCACTGCGATGCAGTGCCTTAGACCACTGCGCCACCCGCGAGCCCCACACACTTGCATTTTATCGTTGGACATTTTAATGCACAGAGATAACATAAAGAGATCCTGAGACCCATTGTCTTGCCATTCATCCGCCGCCATCACCTCATGTTTCAGCACGATAATACATGGCTCTCGACCATGTTGCAAGGATCTGTAAACAATTCCTGGGAGCTGAAAATGTTCCAGTTCTCACCAGACATATCACCCATTGAGCATGTTTGGATGCTCTGGATCAACGTGCACGACAACGTGTTCCAGTTCCCAGCAATATCCAGCAACTTAGGACAGCCATTGAAGAGGAGTGAGACAATATTCCACAAGCCGCAATCCACAGCCTGATCAACTCTATGTGAAGGAGATGTGTCGCGCTGCATGAGGCAAATGGTGGTCACACCAGATACTGACTGGTTTCTGATCCACGCCCCTACCTTTTTTTTAAGGTATCTATGATTAACAGATGCCAACAGATCTGTAGTCCCATCATGTGAAATCCATAGATTAGGGCCTAATTTATTTATTTCAATTGACTGATTTCCTTATATGAACTGTAACTCAGTAAAATCTTTGAAATTGTTTCATGTTATGTTTATATTTTTGTTCAGTATACATCTGGGTCAACCGTCTGTAGGGTCTATATCTCAACATATCTGTGGGACGGAAATGCTCAACCCACCCCTGTACTCCCTGTTCACCCATGACTGCGTGGCCACGCACACCTCCAACTCAATCATCAAGTTTGCTGACGACACAACAGTGGTAGGCCTGATAACCAACAATGACGAGACAGCCTACAGGGAGAGTGATAGCCGCGGCGGATTGGCCAGGAAAATAAGCTCTCCCTCAAACAACACTGGATGTGGATGTTCACTGGATATCATAAGGTGAATGCACCAACTTGTAAGTCGCTCTGGATAAGAGCGTCTGCTAAATGACTTAAATGTAAATGTAAACGAAGGAGCTGATCATGGACTACAGGAGACAGCAGAGAGAGCACGCCCCCATCCACATCGATTGGGCCGCAGAGGAGAGGGTCAAAAGCTTCAAGTTGGTCGGCGTGCACATCACTGACAACCTTAAATGGTCCATTCACACAGAAGGCACATCAGTGCCTCTTCAACCTCAGGAGGCTGAAGAAATTCGGCTTGGCCCCTAAGAGCCTCACAAACTTCTACAGATGCACCACTGAGAGCATCCTATCAGGCTGTATCACCGCCTGGTACAGCAATTGCACCGTCCRCAACCGCATGGCTCTCCAGAGGGTGGTGCAGTCAGTCCAACGCATCACCAAGGGGACACTGTCTGCCCATCAAAGCTGTGACCTAGAGACTACTAAACAGCTTCTATCTCCAGGCAATCAGACTGGTAAACAGTCCCCACTACCCGGCCTCCGCCACGTACCATGCCCTGAACTTTAGTCACAGTTACTAGCCGTCCTCTACCCGGTACTCTAACCT
>NC_036866.1:26487298-26495787 GCF_002910315.2 Salvelinus sp. IW2-2015
TTACATTGTGTTGTCTGTCTTTATTGATTTGTCGAAGGCTTTTGACACCGTGGACCATGCTGTGTTAGTGCAAAGGTTAAAATGTTGTGGAATTATGGGTCATGCACTAGATTGGTTTATAAATAACCTATCAAATCTTACACAATGTGTAATGGCGGATGGTTGTAAATCTGAGTCCATAGAGGTGTGCTCAGGTGTTCCGCAAGGTTCTATTTTGGGTCCACTGTTGTTCCCTTTGTATATCAACAACATTGGGGATCTTATTGAAACAGCGGATGTTCATTTTTATGCAGATGATGCTGTTCTTTATTCAAGTGGCAGTAGTTTATCTTTGGCTTTTGAAAATGCCCAAATAGCGTTTAACATCATACAYCAGAATCTGTATGATTTAAAGCTGGTTCTGAATTCGGGTAAAACTAAATGCATKGTATTTTCAAAGGCCAGGCATGTTACCAATCATGTCATTGCTACATCGGCTGGATATACTATAGAGCAAGTTAAAGTGTACAGATATTTGGGTGAGTGGGTTGATGACAAGCTGAGCTTCACTGTTCATGTAGAGAACTTGATAAGGAAGCTCAAGCTGAAAATAGGATTTTATTACCGGCATAAGGRTTGTTTTTCTCTGGAGGCCAGGAAGGAGCTGGTACGATGTACATTACTGGCAGTATACACTYATTTATAAGGCCGTATTGGGGCAAAATGCCATTTTATCTCTGTTCTTTGTTAATCAGTTCGGTAAATAAATATCAATTATGGTCCCATTCTCATTTGCTTCTAACAGAACCAAGAARTAGAACAAGTCATGGTAGAAATAGTTTTAGTTACTTAGCTCCGTGGTCCTGGAATTCTCTCCTGAACATTTTAAAATGTGATGATCTAGTTTCGTTGGTGGCGTTTAAACACTTGATCGATGTATATATATATATCATAGAAGAGTAATTGTCTTTTGTGTATGTAAGTTGTTTTGTCTGAAACGTTGTTCCCCCGTGCTGCTATTGGACCAGGTCTCTCTTGGAAAAGAGATGTTAATGAGAAAAACCSTGTATAAATAAAGGTTAAATAAAACATTTATAAAAGTAGTCTACAGTACTACTGCCAAGAGATGAGCTATATGTGTCCCTACCATAGGAGTCCCCTCTTGAAACCTACCACTGACTATGTACGTACCCAGCGTACGACAGAGCTGCAGGAGTTGTGACCCGTTTTTGTTGGTTATGTTGTCATAGTTGTGCCTAGGGGGGCGTATGGGGGATGGAATGCCGTCACCACCATTCAGGCGTTTGTCCCCCTGCGTGCTGAGGGTGTCAGGTTCTTGTCCGGTTCTGGCATTTAGGTCGCCACAGACTAGTACATGTCCCTGGGCCTGGAAATGATTGATTTCCCCCTCTAGGATGGAGAAGCTGTCATCGTTAAAGTATGGGGATTCTAGTGGGGGGATATAAGTAGCACACAGGAGGACAATTTTCTCTGTTAAGATTATTTCCTTTTGAATTTCTAGCCAAATGTAAAATGTTCCTGTTTTGATTAATTTAATGGAGTGAGTTATGTCTGCTCTATACCAAATTAGCATACCCCCTGAGTCTCTTCCCTGTTTCACACCTGGTAGTTTAGTGGATGGGACTACCAGCTCTCTGTAACCTAGAGGACAACCAGTGGGTCCATCTCCTCCATACCTTGTTTCACACCTGGTAGTTTGGTGGAAGGGACTACCCGCTCTCTGTAACCTAGAGGGCAACCAGTGGGTCCATCTCCTCTATACCACCCACCTGGTAGTGTGGTGGATGGGACTACCAGCTCTCTGTAACTTAGAGGGCAACCAGTGGGTCCGTCTCCTCTATACCACCCACCTGGTAGTTTGGTGTATGGGACCACCAGCTCTCTGTAACCTAGAGGGAAACCAGTGGGTCCGTCTCCTCTATACCACCCACCTGGTAGTGTGGTGGATGGGACTACCATCTCTCTGTAACCTAGAGGGCAACCAGTGGGTCCGTCTCCTCTATACCACCCACCTGGTAGTTTGGTGGATGGGACTACCAGCTCTCTGTAACCCAGAGGGCAACCAGTGTGTCCGTCTCCTCTATACCACCCACCTGGTAGTTTGGTGGATGGGACTACCAGCTCTCTGTAACCCAGAGGGCAACCAGTGGGTCAGTCTCCTCTTATACCATGTTTATTGTCCAGGTTCCTGCTCTTCAGGCCAAAGGCAGATGACCTCAGGCCTTGGATATTCCAGGATGAGATAGTTGAAGCGCTTTTGTTTCCATAAAGTGCCCAAATGTTGTTGGTCGTGTGGTTTGGCTTCAGGACCAAGTAAGTGTGAGCAGAGCCTGCTGAGCATCTGGTACATGCCATTGGCTTGGGCTAGTGTAAGATGGGGGTTGGGCCTGTTTGCCCCCTAGCGCTGGGCAGGTATGACTTTCATGTTGACGCCCTCTTTTGCTGGGGGTGGGTGCACTCTGGAGCGGTGGGCAGGAGATTAGTATCAGATTGAGGCGGGCCTAAATGGGGTGTGGGCATGGTTGACTTGGGGCCGCGCGGAGGGGGGCGGTTTGATTGGCTTGGGGTGTGGGGTAGTGGATGTGGTTTGGTGCGTGTTGTGCGTCTGGATGTAGGTCCTCTCGGCGTGGGTCCTCTACGTATAGCGTCCGGAACAGGGGGGGTGTGGGGGGGGGGTGTTCTTGTGTATATTTCCTACGTCTCTGTAATAGTCCATAAGGACGATACACAATCCTGTTTCCGTTGTCCGATATCAGATTCCGCACCGTGCGGCTTTCGGGGGAAGTGATGTCTGAAATGTGCAGACTGTTGATAGGGGCCAGGGGCCTTTAAATAAATAATTCAATGGTAGATAAGTGATGTCTTGCTCTTCATAGGTGGAGGGATGCTGTTTCACAAATAGAGAAGACACAGGGGTGTGTGAATGTAGAGAGAGGGTTGTGGTTGATAACCGGAACTGTGGCCGCAACTATAATTCTGTTCAGTGTTGGGGTGTTTATTGCTGTTAATAGAGTCTGTCTTTGTCATGAGATCTCCCATGTCTTGCTGACACTCGCACAGTTTGGTGCTCATGTGATCGTTGGTAGTTCATGTTGTGCTATGCTTGGTGAGGGTGCGGAGGATAGGCGCACTCTCTACGATTAGGTACGTTGGTTGCTAAAAGGGCCTCAGTGTCTTAACAGCACGTGTTGCCAGGGCAGAATACTCTGAGGCAGCCCGTTTCTCTAAAGTCGCGAAGTGTGGCTGGTGCACGCAGTCGGCTCTCTATGTGGCGGTATTGAAAGGATTCTCTGTCCCTTTTATTAGAACACCTCGTATGCTAACTCATCCTCCGATACTCGCTCGTAAGGTCTCGCGACTGCCGAAGGCGAGGCAGCATCTGATCCACGTTCGATTAACGATACTCCCATATTGATTCGCTCTCATCCCCGTCTCTAGGACAGAATACTGCTGCTATATTGCCACAACCAACCCTCTACTCAGGTGCTTCACTCATATGCACATTTGACATATGTCCGTTAAGCTTTAAGTTTCATTTGCACACAAAAATAATAGACATATGCGAGGAAAATACCCTTGCTGGTGTTGTTTCTTGTTAATGTAGACAGAGATGCTCTCCCAACCTTCTTCTCAATTCATAGTCTCAATCTCCTCGGTTTCTCTGCCACATTGATCGCATATCGTTCGGAGCAGCTCCCCCTTGTAACTCACGTCAAAGTCTGAGTCCAGACTTCAGCTCTCTCAGTCGCGCATAGAAAAACATCAGCCCTCCAGCACATAGGCCAGTCGTTGGAGAACTCATCATCATCCCAAGCGGTCAGACCCCCCAAAGTCGCTCATACCTACCAGTCGCAATTGTGCCAGTTGACATAGAAAACTTCTACACGCCTTCCCGTCTGCCCACAATTCATCCCCCTCAAACTCATTGTTCATCATACACGTCAGTCCTGTATGCCTCTTCTCGCCATATAAACCACGCGCACCACCTTCCTCTCGCCTCTCATGTTGCAGCTATGTAATAGATTGTCACCTACATGGTCCGCTGCCATATTCATCCGAGGGATAGTTGCCAAGACACCACAATATCATCACCACGAAGAGTTCCTAGTGGCTCGACGCCATTGTGCCTGTATACACTCAAAGTCTATCCATATCTATCCACTGGTTAAGTCCTCGTCCAATAATACTGCTCCTTGCAAGTCTGCATAAGCCGCTCTCATGCGCCTACTCTATCCTCTATCTCGGCACTGCCAAAGAGCCTCTCGGTGGTTGCTGCAGTCGAACCCCCAGTGCGCCTTCCGCAGTAAGGCAGATATAGACTTTGCACTGCACCGTTCATCCCATACTCCACTTACCCCTGCTCTACCTCTCGTCATGGTCTTTCTCTAGTTCGCTCTGTGCATATCCATACGCTCCTCCAATGATACCAAACCACCCATTTGACTCCACCTAACAAGTCCACCTCTCCCTTCGACTATCGACAGAATACAGACTTCGTTCCTCCCAGTTACTCCCCCTCTATAAATAATATCCCTCTCCTCGTTCGTCTCTCTCAGCACGTTCGACCGTCTTCTTCTAGACGTTCAGTCGCTCTTGCCTCAGAAGCCTGGTTCTTCTCCCAGGGCGCTAGTCTGCATTTACCGTTGCATCCCTCCATCCCCCACACATCCCACATACTCTGCTCTCAACGGACACCATGTCAGATCCATGACTAGCCACGCCTCTCGTCGCTCAGGGCACCCGCTCACGTTCGTTTGTCCCTCTCCTATGCCCAGTCGTGATGTCTACTCGCCTTATAACAGCGGAGTCTGATCTCCTATCTGCTGCTCGAATACCCTGCGCTCAAGACAGTCTTCTGTATCAATCCTCACACATCCTCAGTGTTGCTCTGATGCTCTGCAAGTGCATTGTCTGTCCAATTCACCGTTTTTCTCTCGTATTTTCCCCTCCTCCCTCGCATTCAGGCAAGTTCTGATCCCCTCGTCCCTAACCTATCCCGCCCTCGGGCTATCGTCCATCGCAGGCAAGTGCTGATTATTACCATCGCTCTCCATCACTCCGCGCTTACACCATGCGGTGTTGCTCCTGTCTAGCTCCTCTAAGCTAGATGCTCTGTATCCTCCATATTCTCACCAGTCGCCAATCCCTCCTTCAAGCCCTTCTCTTTAACCTTACATGGTATCCTTAGACTCACTGTAAACTGGTATCCGTCTCCTTTTAATCCGCTCCAAAAAAACCTGGCCTTATTTTTCAAATTCAACATGTTTTGTTTGTCCTTAAATGTCCTGCGCAAGAGTGAAGTGTTTCATCGGAGTGTGAGTGTATTTTGCACATATATAACGTGGCTGGATGGAAAGGGCAAGTGACCCCAAAATCAAATGTAAGTTTCATCATAATGTCGTTGCCACTCCCTCTCTCCAGACTGCGTCTCCTAATCGCACGCCAGTTGTCCTGCAGATCCTGTTCTCCTGCCATCTAGTCTCACGGTGCCGTCTCCCTTCCTATAGCTTACCTCTGCGCTCCAGCAGGTCTGATCCTCTCCTCCATCCCCCCCTCTCCCTCTCCTCCAGCAGTCTGATCCTCTCCTCCAGCAGTCTGATCCTCTCCCTCCATCCCCCTCAACCTCTCCTCCAGCAGTCTGATCCTCTCCTCCATCACCCCCCTCTCCTCCAGCAGTCCTGATCCTCCTCTCCAGTGCTCTGTTCTTCTCCTGCTTCTGCTCTTTCTCCTGTTGAAGTTTGTCTCACCACAGTCCAGAATGCAGATATTCTTCTCCACCTCCAGTACTCCGGGTCTGGTTAAGGGGGTGTTGTTGTGCTGGACTGTTGTCTGGGTCTGTGCTGACTGGAGTGTAATCACCTGCTGTTCCAGCTTCCACTGCCTTTACCTCCAGCTGGGTAAATGTATCCTTCATTTTAATGAGGGAGTAGTACTCTGTGCTGGGAGTTGACTGTCTGCTTGGGTTGCTCGTCCGAGGGTTATATAATGAAGAGGTCTGGTCTGACCCGCTCGGGTTTCGGGCTTCTCTCTGCTGAGCTAATTCTTTGATTAGGTGAAAGTCCAGCTGAAACTGTTTGGGGTTGCCCTGTACCAATCTGTTCCAGACTTATAGAGATTTATATTAGCTGACTCAGAGTCCTCGTTGTCTAGTATCCTGAGTTTCCACGCTCAGTAACACCCCCCTCTTAACAGAGGGGTAGTGGGGCTAATATAGCACTGTGCCGTGCCAGGGGATTGGTTTGTGTTGCAAGATGAGGTTGCTGATGTTCCCATTTTTTAAATAGTCAGCAAAAGTGTTCTTGATTTTCATAAAGGAGCTTCATTTTGTGAATCTTTTCTTGCCTTATCATTCTTTACATACACAGGTTGTATTTTAATTACCTCTGAACAGCGGGGCAGCTTCTAAGGCCTCTCCATCTGGTTGGAGTAGACTGTCGATCTCTCCTGCATGTGTTGGGCTAAGGGCTTTGACACCTCTCACTTGACATGTCAGTGCTAATTGAAGTTGTATCAAGCTTGGCAGCCTTAACTCAGCATTCAAGACGCTTATAAAGTAAAATATATGATTGTAATGTATTTTTCTTCTTGGCTTTGGAAATAAAATATAGCTTCAAGACTAAACATTACTCACTCAGTTCCTGGTTGGATGGTGTTTCAGGTTTCTGTTGTTTTCCAGAGCATTTGCTGTATAGCGTTGGAATAATAATCTTTGGTAGTTGTAAGCCTTCCAGGTGATTCTGTAATTCCGTCCAAAATCAGGTTGTAGGTTTTGAGTTTATGTTGTGGAGGGTAGTATCCTGTATATGTCCTGATGACATAGTGAAGGTTATGTTGTAGAGGGTAGTATCCTGTATATGTCCTGGTGACATAGTGAAGGTTATGTTGTAGAGGGTAGTATCCTGTATATGTCCTGGTGACATAGTGAAGGTTATGTTGTAGAGGGTAGTATCCTGTATATGTCCTGGTGACATATGAAGGTTATGTTGTAGAGGGTAGCATCCTGTATATGTCCTGGTGACATAGTGAAGGTTATGTTGTAGAGGGTAGCATCCTGTATATGTCCTGGTGACATAGTGAAGGTTATGTTGTAGAGGGTAGCATCCTGTATTTGTCCTGGTGACATAGTGAAGGTTATGTTGTGGAGGGTAGTATCCTGTATATGTCCTGGTGCCATAGTGAAGGTTATGTTGTAGAGGGTAGTATCCTGTATATGTCCTGGTGACATAGTGAAGGTTATGTTGTGGAGGGTAGTATCCTGTATATGTCCTGGTGACATAGTGTTGTTTTGTTGTATAATCCAATCTTACATCTACAAGTTCACAGAACGGGACCGCCGAGTGCTGAAGCGCATAGCGTGTAAAAATCGTCTGTCCTCGGTTGCAACCCTCACTACAGAGTTCAAACTGCCTCTGGAAGCAACGTCAGCACAAGAACTGTTCTTCTGGAGCTTCATGAAATGGGTTTCCATGGCAGAGCAGCCTCACACAAGCCTAAGATCACCATGTGRAATGCCAAGTCGTCGGCTGGAGTGGTGTTAAACTCGCCGCCATTGGACTCTGAAGTSATGAATCACGCTTCACCATCTGGCAGTCCGACAGACGAATCTGGGTTTGGCGGATGCCAGGAGAACGCTACCTGCCCCAATGCATAGTGCCYACTGTAAAGTTTGGTGGAGGAGGAGTAATGGTCTGGGGCTGTTTTTCATGGTTTGGGCTAGGCCTCTTAGTTCCAGTGAAGGGAAATCTTTACGCTACAGAATGCAATGACATTCTAGACGACTTTGTGCTTCCAACTTTGTGGCAACAGATTGGGGAAAGCCCTTTCCTGTTTCAGCATGAAAATGCCCCCGTGCACAAAGAGAGGTTCATACAGAAATGGTTTGTCGAGATCGGTGCGGAAGAACTTGACTGGTCTGCACAGAGCCCTGACCTCAACTCCATCAAAAACCTTTGGGATGAATTGGAACGCCGACTGCGAGCCAGGCCTAATCGCACAACATCAGTGCCCAACGTCAACAATGCTCTTGCGGCTGAATGGAAGCAAGTCCCCGCAACAATGTTCCAACATCTAGTAGAAAACTTTCCCAGAAGACTGGAGGCTACTATAGCAACAATGTTCCAACATCTAGTGGAAAGCCTTCCCAGAAGACTGGAGGCTGTTATAGCAGCAATGTTCCAACATCTAGTAGAAAACCTTCCCAGAAGAGTGGAGGCTGTTATAGCAGCAATGTTCCAACATCTAGTAGAAAACCTTCCCAGAAGAGTGGAGGCTGTTATAGCAACAATGTTCCAACATCTAGTGGAAAGCCTTCCCAGAAGAGTGGAGGCTGTTATAGCAGCAAAGGGGAGACCACCTCCATATGAATACCCATGATCACTATATAAAGATATAGTCAAGCCTGAAACAAGCTGACAACAGTCTGACATGTTACCATATATAGACATAGTAATTTCCATGTCATACACCTTTGTATTATCAGGTAAATAAAT
>NC_036866.1:26496923-26501921 GCF_002910315.2 Salvelinus sp. IW2-2015
ACTTGTTTTAAGGACATTACATCAAAGTTGGATCAGCCTGTAGTGTGGTTTTCCACTTTAATTTTGAGTGTGACTCCAAATCCAGACCTCCATGGGTTGATACATTTGATTTCCATTGATAATTTTTGTGTGATTTTGTTGTCAGCACATTCAACTATGTAAAGARAAAAGTATTTAATAAGAATATTTCATTCATTCAGATCTAGGATGTGTTATTTTAGTGTTCCCTTTATTTTTTTGATTAGTGTACCTTATTAACATTAATATTCAGACCCTGGGAGAACCTTCCAGAAGGACATCCATCTCTGCAGCACTCTACCAATGAGGCCTTTATGATAGAGTGGCCAGATGGAAACCACTCCTAAGTAAAAGGCACATGACAGCCCTCTTGGAGTTTGCCAAAAGGCACCTAAAGGACTGTCATACCATGAGAAACAAGATTCTCTAGTCTGAAGAAAACAAGATTGAACTCTTTGGCCTGAAGGATAAGCGCCATGTCTGGAGCAAACCTGGCACCATCTCTATGGTGAAGCATGGTGGTGACAGCATCATGCTGTGGGGATGTTTTTCAGCGGCAGGAACTGTGAGACTAGTCAGGATTGAGGGAAAGACAGATCCAGAGCACTCAGGACCTCAGACTGGGKTGAAGGTTCATCTTCCAACAGGACAAAGGCCCTAAGCACACACCCAAGACAACGCAAGAGTGGCTTCGGGACATGTCTCTCAATGTTCTTGAGTGGCCCAGCCAGAGCCCGGACTTGAACCTGATCGAACATCTCTGCAGAAACCTGAAAATAGCTGTGCAGTGACGCCCCCATCCAACCTGACAGAGCTTGAGAAGATCTGCAGAGAAGAATGGGAGAAACTCCCCAAATGCAGGTGTGCCAAGCTTGCAGTGTCATACTCAAGAATACTTGATGCTGTAATTGCTGCCAAAGGGGCTTCAAAAGTTTCATTTTATTTTTATTATACATTTGCAAAAATAAAAATAAACAGTTTTTACTTTGTCATTATACGGTATTGTGTGTAGATTGATGAGGGGGGAAAAATGATTTACTCCATTTTAGAATAAGGCTGTAGAGTACAAAATGTGAAAAAAGTCAAGGGGTCTGAATACCCTCAGAATGCGCTGGTTCTACCTGGAACCAAAAATAGGTTTTCAAATGGTTCTCCTATGGGGACTGCCGAAGAACCCTTTTAGGTTGGTTACCTTTGACAATTACATAATTGTTCACTATACCGTGCGTGCGTGCGTGTGTGTACCCTCTCCTGCTGTGAGGACCTGTGAGAACCCGCCTGACACTGAGGCRTCTCCTAGGAGAGCAACGCTAACCAGCTAAACATTTAGCTGTTTTTCCCCTCTGTAAGAGATTGACTCTCTCTCTCTCGCTCTCTGTCTCTCTCTCTCTCTCTCTCTCTCTCTCTCTAATTTCAATTTAAAGGGCTTTATTGGCATGGGAAACACATTTTTACATTGCCAAAGCAAGTGATAGTAAACAAAAGTGAAATAAACAATAAAAAATGAACAGTAAACATTACGCTCACAAAAGTTCCAAAAAAATAAAGATATTTCAAATGTCATATTATGTCAATATACAGTGTTGTAATGATGTGCAAATAGTTAAATGGAAAACAAATGCACATAAATATAGGTTGTATTGACAATGGTGTTTGTTCTTCACTGGTTGCCCTTTTCTTGTGGCAACATGTCACACATCTTGCTGCTGTGATGGCACACTGTGGTATTTCACCCAATAGATATTGGAGTTTATCAAAATTGGATTTGTTTTTCAATTCTATGTGGGTCTGTGTAATCTGAGGGAAATATGTGTCTCTAATAAGGTCATACATTTGGCAGGAGGATAGGAAACACAGCTCAGTTTCCACCTCATTTTGTGGGCAGTGTGCAAAAAGCCTGTCTTCTCTTGAGAGCCAGGTCTGCCTTTAATGGCCTTTCTCAATAGCAAGGCTATGCTCAGATTTCCTTAATTTTGGGCCAGTCACAGTGTTCAGGTATTATGCCACTGTGTATTCTCTGTTTATGACCAAATAGCATTATAGTTTGCTCACTTTTTTTGTAAATTCTTTCCAATGTGTCAAGTAATTATCTTTTTGTTTTCTCATGATTTGGTTACGTCTAATTGTGTTGCTGTACTAGGGCTCTGTGGGGTCTGTTTGTGTACTGACCCTCAGGACCGCTTGCTTAGGGGGCTCTTCTCCAGGTTCATCTCTCTGTGGGTGAAGGCTTTGTTATGGAAGGTTTGGGAATTGCTTCCTTTTAGGTGGTTGTATATTTAGCGTCTCTTTTCTGGATTTTGATCATTAGCGGGTATCGGCCTAATTCTGCTCTGCATGCACCATTTGGTGTTTTACGTTGTACACAGGGGATATTTTTGCAGAATTCTGCATGCAGAGTCTCAATTTGGTTGGGGACAGAAGCACCAGATCATCAGCAAACAGTAGACATTTTACTTCAGATTCTAGAAGGGTGAGGCCGGGTGCAGACTGTTCTAGTGTCCTCGCCAATTCATTGATATATATCTTGAAGAGGGTGGGGCCTAAGCTGCATCCCTTTCTCACTCCCTGGCCCTGTGGAAAGAAATGTGTGTTTTTTTTCCAATTCTAACCGCAAACTTGTTGTTGTGTACATGGATTTTATAATGTCATATGTTTTTCACCCAACACCACTTTCCATCAATTTGTGTAGCAGACCCTCATGCAAAATTGAGTCAAAAGCTTTTTTGAAATAAACAAAGCATGAGAAGACTTTGCCTTTGTTTGTTTGTTTGTCAATTAGGGTGTGCAGGATGAATACGTGGTCTGTCGTACGGTAACTTGGTAAATAGCCAATTTGACATTTGCTCAGTACATTGTTTTTGCTGAGGAAATGTAAGAGTCTGCTGTTAGTGATAATGCAAAGGATTTCCTAGAGGTTGTTGTTGATGCATATCCCCTGGGAGTTATTGGGGTCAAATTTGTCTCCACTTTTGTGGATTGGGGTGATCAGTMCTTAGTTCCAAATATTGGGGAAGGTGCCAGAGCTGAGGATGATGTTAAAGAGATTAAGTATAGCCAATTGTAATTTGTGGTCTGTGTATTTCATGATTTCATTTAGGATACCATCAACCCCACAGGCCTTTTTGGGTTGGATTCAATGTAATTGGAAAATCCAGTGGTTCCGTAGTCTTTAATAGATTTGTTTTTGATCATGTATATGTTCTTTGTTGTTTGTTCTTTGTTATAGAGCCAAAAAGATAGGAGAAGTGGTTCATCCGTACATCTATATTTAGGATTGATAACTCTTCGTGTTGTCGTTCGTTTTCCAATTTTCCCAGAAGTGGTTCGATTCTATTGATTCTTCAATTACATTGAGCTGATTTCTCATGTGCGGTTCCTTCTTTTTCCGTAATATATTTCTGGATTGTTTTAGTGATTCACCAAAGTGAAGACGTAGGCTCAGGTTTTCTGTGTCTCTATGTTTTTGGTTGGATAGGTTTCTTAGGTGTCAGTGGACTGACTGTGAACGCTCTAAGAGACTCTGGGTGGAGGTCATTGATAAAGTAGTCTACAGTAACAGTACTACTGCCAAGAGATAAGCTATAGGTGTACCTACAATAGGAGTCCCCTCGAAGCCTACCATTGACTATGTACATACCCAGCGTCCGACAGAGCTGCAGGAGTTGTGATCAATTTTTTTTGGTTATGTTGGTCTAGTTGTGTCTACGGGGGCATATGGGGGAGGGAATGCTGTCACCTCCAGGTAGGTGTTTGTCCCCCTGTGTGCTGAGGGTGTCAGGTTCTTGTCCAGTTCTGGCATTTAGGTTGCCACAGACTAGTACATGGCCCTGAGCCTGGAAATTGTTGATCTCCCCCTCTAGGATGGAGAAGCTGTCCTCAGTACACACACACACACACATACACAGCACACACACACACACACACACAGCACCACGACAACACACACACACACACAACACAGCACACACACACACCACACACACACCACACACACCACACACACACACACACACACACAACACACACACACACAAATAAAGACGTACCCAATTTATTAATAGATAGATGCAGATTCACAGAATCCCCATACGGAGGCGGTCTCACTCTCTCTGATTGTATTCTAAGAATTTAAGCCTCTTATTTTCTCTACTTCACAGCTGTGTGGAGTCACACACACACACGCAATCTGGGGTTGGGCTTTCAGTAATTTTGTTTTTCTTGTGGAGAAGGCAACTGCGTGTCTCCTTTCACCATGTAAGGCAGTGCGTGTGCATGAGGTATTTAAGATATTGGTAAATTAGAAGCTTGGCCAGCTTTTTGACTGTAATCTTCAGCTGATGCTACTAAATGTACGCTGCTGAAAGACTGTTCTCGTATTGAATGACACATCAATCGGCTCTCTAGCTTTTCAAAGGCTGAGTATTCGCAGGGGTGAAAGGCTCTGTTGTTTGCTTGAATTACCCTTCTCTCACATACCTGACTGACTGAGCGTCAGCCTGGCCTTTGTTCACTAACGTTCAATAGATTTCTGTCAAGCCCCTGATCATTCTCCATCCACAGCTGATGCATCTCTCTCCTGTACTGATCCATGTATTCATTCGGCATCCACAGCTGCATCTCTCTCCTGTACTTCCATGTATCATCCAAATACCAAACGATGTCGCGCACTATCGTCCTATGTAGTACTTTCCTCTCATGTATTCTATAACAGGTTCTTCACATGTCTGCATCTCAGAACAGAGATGGCTAAACTTGCCAGAATTGGTCTCTTGGAGACTGCTCATTCTAGCTACGTTGTCCTCGGGTCATCTCGCTTGTTCTATCTTTACTCCATAACTTGTGTATCACCGGTATAATTTATGTTTCCATACAGCTGGGTCATTTGTGGTGGACACCATGTGCTACAGCTGCCTGATGCTAGCTTTCATGTCCGCTATATGGTCTCTCAATGCCGTGTATATAGTCACTGAGGGGGCTGGC
>NC_036866.1:26501946-26526250 GCF_002910315.2 Salvelinus sp. IW2-2015
TCACCAACAGCACAATACACAACACACACACAACACCAACACACACACACACCAACACAAACACACCACAACACAACACACAACACACACACACACACACAACAACAACACACACACACAATATAAGACGCCATATCCAATCTATTATAGATTAGCATCAATTCAACAGACATCCATCAACCGGAAGGCGGTCTCACTCTCTCTGATTGTCATTCTAAAATTAAGGCCTTTTATTTCTCTACTTACAGCTGTGTGGAGTCACACACACACACCGCAATCTTGGGGTTGGGCTTTCAGTATTTTTGTTTTTCTTGTGGAGAAGGCAACTGCGTGTTCTTCCTTTCACACATGTAAGAGCAGTGCGTGTGCATGAGGTATAGTTAAGATATTGTGTAAATTAGAAGCTTGGCCAAGCTTATTGACTGTAGGAGTCTTCAGCTGATGCCTACTAAATGTACGCTGCTGAAAGACTGTTCTGCTATTGAATGACACATCAATCGGCTCTCTTCATTTTGTCAAAGGCTGAGTATTCAGCAGGGGTGAATAGTCCTGTGTTGTGACTTACCAGTACCTCTCCATTTACTAGACTGACCTGAGAGCGTCAGCCTGGCCTTTGTCTAACCTTCATATTTCTGTCAGCCCCTGATCATCCCATCCACAGCATGATCTCTCCGTGTACTGATCCATGTATCATCCATCCACAGCTGCATTCTCTTCTCCTGTACTTTCATCGTATCAAATCCATCCACGCCTGCATCTCTTCTCCTGTACGTTCCCATGTATCATCCATCCACAGCTGCATTTCTCTCCTGTACTTCCATGTATCATCATCATCCAGATGCATCTCTCTTCCTGTACTTCCATGTATCATCCATCCACAGCTGCAACTCTCTCTCTGTACTTCCATGTCCATTGTCTATTGCGTAATGTCACTGAGCATTCAACACAGATGGTTGACTATCCACGCTCAGTTGGATTACTTTAGGTCTTCTTTGAACCTGAAAGCTTGAAAAGGTTTGTCTAAAGTGATGGTAGTGAGGTTGGAGTATATACCGTAAAGTGTTACGCCCTGAGTGTTTTTAGCGATTTTAGTTTGAAAGGAAGTGATGTTTGAGGACTGTATTTAAAAGTAGCTATGAACAAATGCCAGGGGTAGCTAATTGGTATGCTCTTATACTAATCTGACTTTCAATCTAGTAGACAACTACATAGTTATCCTGCCTTACATGACATTAAGTCATTTTCTAAATGCCTCCACTATAACAAACCAGGTTTACGAGATGAGATGAACGGGGATTGAATTTATGAAAATGTTCTTCAGTAAAATGTAAATTATTCCCCTCCAAGACACTGACGTGTGTCTCTCTCATCTCTCTCTCGTCTCTCTCGTCTCTCTCTTCTCCTCATCTCTCTCTCCATCTCTCCTCTCTCGATCTCGTCTTCTCTCTCTCTCTCTCTCTCTCTCTCTCTCTCTCTCTCTCTCCTCCTCTCTCTCTCTCTCTTCTCTCCTTCTCTCTACCTCTCTCTCTCTCTCCTCTCTTCTCTCTCTCTCTCTCTCTCTCTCTCTCTTCTCTCTCTCTCTCTCTCTCTCGTCTCTCTCAAATCTCTTTCCATAATGCAGATTAATATAGTCTGTGTCGGCGGTATGATTATTGGTGATGGTTGATAGGTCTGTCTGAGTGTGTTAACATCAGGGGCCTACAGAGAGAACCAAGGCCCATCTTTGGTCACGGTCAACCAGTTTATGACACGTCTAACACGCCACGCTCGTTACACCACACAATCAATGAGGAGGGAGACGACTTGTTTTGTCTGTCTCTATAACTGTCCTTCTTCTCCTCTTTCAAGAAATTTATCCTTAACGTCGTCTCACTGGTTTTCTTTTCATCCCTTTCTTACTTTATTTCTTTATTCGTTATTTATCTTGATTAATCTCTTGGGTCTGTCACACATGTATTTCCTACTTTCTCCTTCTCTGTCATTATTAATCGCAAGTCTTCCAACCTCCGCTCACTTGAATACGTTATATTCAAGTTGAATTCACGGTTTGTTGATACAACATCAAGTACTCAACAAAAACTGCTGATATTGATGTCTCCCAGGTACTGATTCTGAGAGGATAACCTCCTACATTGTTATCCTACTAGCATGATAAACTGCTCAGTTAAATGAAGAGAGAGAGAGAGAGCGAGAGAGAGAGAGGAGAAGAGAGAGAAGATAGAGAGAGAAGAGAGAGAGAGAGAGAGAGAGAAGAGGAGGAGAGGAGAGAAGAGAGAGAGGAGAGAGAGAGAGACTCATGCCATGCTACCTTATTATCCCCCCAATAGAATCCCCATACTTTAACGAGGATCAAAAGAGTCAGTAAGCCTAGAAAAGCATGATAATAATAATCATCATCTAGTTCTGTGTGACAGATGGCTCTATTTTTACCTCCTCACGACAGCCAATCAAACAGCACCATACAACAAAGCACATTCCAACAGAGAGACAGAAGATGGTTAAGACTGAAGGCTGTAATATTGGCTGTGTGTACTAACAGAACTAACCATACTAACTAGTAATGTTATCCCTGTAAGGAAAGAGTTTTTGAGTGTCTTATGGTAGAATGTGACATTTTATGTAATAAGGATTCTACTGTACTTTGTACTAGCTGCACCATGCATTACACTTTATTTGGATAGTCCATCTGTAGATGCTCTAYAGACTATCTACAGACTATTAGTAACATTTCAACTATCTACTAACCCTAACCCTTATCCTATCCCTAAACTTAACCCTTAGCCTAACCCCGACCCTAACCCTAATTCTAAACCTAACCCTAACCTTAACCCTTAGCCTAACCCTTAGCCTAACCCTAATTCTAAACCTAACCCTAATCTTAGCAAGCAGTTCCTCATCAACAGATAGTTTGACCATTTGTAGAGCATTTTGTTAGTCCCCACGAGGTCAAATGCTATTTCTATGGGGTATAGGGTTAAAGTTATAACTAGTTTTAGCATTATAATTTCATTAATGGTTAGGGTCAGGAGCTAGGGTTAGTTTTAGRGTTAGGGTCAAGGTTAGGTTTTTGGGTTAAGGTTAGGGTTAAGGTTAGGGTTTGGGTTAGTGTGAGGGTACAAGTACAGGTTAGGGTTAGGTTTAGGGTTAGGGGTTAGGGAAAAAAGGATTTTGAATGGGACTGAATTGTGTGCCCCCACCAAGGTAAGCTTACAGACTGTGTGTTGGATGTGTGGTGTGTGTGTGTGTGTGTCGATATATGATGCCGTGTGTGTGTGTGTGTGTGTGTGTAGTTTGTTGTAGTTGTGTGTGTGTGTGTTGTGTGTTGTGTGTGTGTGATGTGTGTGTGTGTGTGTTGTGTCCCTCGCAGGCTTACAGCTAAGAGACTTGACAGCTCAGTGAACAGCTCCTGTCATTTAGAATAAATCCCAGTAGGAAAAACAAAATTACATTCACAGCTAGAAGGCATGTTAATCAACCTCAACTAAGTAGGCCTCGAATCACATCACACTAAACAGGATTACACAACCACTAACCAAAACAAACAACCACTTCAAATGAAAACAGTTGTCTGATCCTAGTGCACAATAAAGATGAATAATATGGAACAGCTTTGTCCACATGTTGATCAGACCTCTGTTGATTAACCCACAGTGAAAGGTTTTGGTGGCCACAGTACTACCAGCCCCTTCTCCTATCTTTATGTAAATAACTCCTCATATGGATTACGCAAGCAGTCCCTAACATTTATGACCCAACATGCAGTCTCTAAATGTTTTCATGATGGGCCTGAGGAACTAAACAGCACCGTGTTTCTGCCCACCAGAGGGCCAGTCGTTGGTGTGGACACAGTGAAAGGTTCTGGGGCCCTCCACTACCATGAACCATTAGCCTGACAGCATGTTCTCTGGATGCTAGAGAGCACTGTAGGTGTGTGCTGTTTAGGGCGCATCCACAACACACTGATGTAAACTCTGCTCATTGCTACCGTCACTGTTCAAATTCTTTAGTACAGATGATTGGAATGGGTGACTTAAACTGTATTATCACTCAACCACACACGGACACACTCAACAACGCATGAGCACACCACACACAAGAGTAGCACACACACAAGAAGCCGAACCCCATACGACACCACACGACCACAACACACACACACACGACAACACACACACAACCCACCACACCACACAAACAACCAACACACACACACACACACACACACACACACACACACACACACACACACACACACACACCACACACACAACCACACACATTGCTGTAAACATCTTTACTGGAGAGTTAGTGAATCACGCAGCAGGTCAACCGAACCCTGTCCTTTGAGGTCTGTTACATTCCACTTGACACAGAGCAAAACAGCACCAAAAGCACAACAGCATCAAACTGAAAAGTAAACGCTGAGACAACGCCATTGAACAGTCACAGCTGCCTGCAGGCATCTTCTGGTGTCGCACAGACAGGATAAATTAGGAGGGTAATGATTAAGCGCATGCTATGCTAGGCTTGCCTGATACCCACAGCTTGCTGTTAACCAGATACGGCAACATTTGCTAAGATAACTAAAACTAAACGCCAGTATGTCAAAATCCCTCACACACAACAACACAAGTTATTATAAACTCCTCAATGACCTTCAAACTGGGAAAAAATTAGGATAACAAGACGACAAGGGGCAGAGAGCAGGACAGAGCAACATTCATTGTCCACCAACCTCAACCTGATGCAGTTCAGATTAAAAGCATTTTGCCCTTGACTTTGCCTCCCAACTCAATCTGCTATCTGTCTCTGGATTAGCCAAAGACCCTGTAATTAAATCCCGACCACACACCAACAACAACAGCAAGGAACAGAGAGAGGGAGACAGACAGAAGAGACCCAGGAACCGCAGTGAAGAACATGCACGCCATTAGAAGAGGAGACCAAACAGGAAGCGGGACCAAAAGAGACAGTCAGAGCAGAGAGCAGGCACAGTCAGGAGAGACAACGGAGGAGAGCAGAATGACCCGTGAGAGAGACTGTCCTTACCTAACCTGGCGTTATGTAGGCAGCGTGCCAACCTGCAAACGGCTAGGAACGGGTTATCACTTCTGTAGTGATAACGAGTTCAACAAAGTCTCATACCATTTACAACCAAAGTCCATGCTTGATAGTTGCTTAGTGTCTGTAGTTATTAGTCTGAACCATTTCTGACATCGGAATCAGTTATCCTAAATTGTAACCCGGAACAGGAGTTATAGTGTATTCTGCAAATGGCTTGTTACTCCCGTAGAGGGAGAGGTGGACTGTCTGAAAGTTAGTAACCATGTCTCTTCGACCAGGGGCGAGCCCCTAGTTTGAAGAGCAGCGAAGGCCAAATTTATGAAATCCAAATCTCTCATTTGGAAGCTAAAATTGCACATTTAATCTCTTCACATAATTTAAAATTCAAACATTTGAATTAAACAACAATGCCTGTGAATCCGGACCTCTGAGTTTAGACTTTCCACAGGACTAAGTTTGTCGTCCTCTCTATCAGTGGGAATGAAATGTGTCAGAGGGGACAACCGAGCTGACGAACTCCATAACTTAAGTACCACCGCATATGTTCAGTTCGGTCGCATAGCCAAGAAATATAGTTCATTTCCCCCCACCTTTCTCCGATGTATCCAGAATCTCTATGTTAGACCAAGGGGTTTTCTTATGTCCACATCAGTTATGAGTAAGGGAGAGGGAAAAAGGGGGAAGAGTATTTATGACTGTCAGTAAACCTACCCCTAGGCCAACGTCATGACAGATGTTAAATTGGTTCAAGCCCAGGCTCTGGCTGGGCCACTCGTAAGGAACTATTTCCAGAGACTTGTCCTGAAGCCACTCCTGCGTGTCTTGGCTGTGTACGGAAAGGTGTGGTCCTGTTGAAGGTTAACTTCGCACCTGTCTGAGGCCGTGAGCGCTCTGGAAAGGGGTTTTCAATCAAGGATCTCTCTGTACTTTGCTCTGTTCGATCATTTCGCCTAGATCCTGACTAGTCTTCCCAGTCCCTGCCGCTGCACAAAACATCTCCCACAAACATTATCCTGCCACCAGCCATCGCTTCACCGTAGGGCTCGGGGCCAGTTCCTTCAGACGTGGACGCATTGACATATCACCCAAAAGAGCTTCAATCTTGCTTTCATCAGCACCAGAGAATTCTTGTCTTCTGTTTGGTGTCTTTTAGCAAACTCCAAGGGGACTTTCAATGGTGCACTTTTTACAGAGGAAGTTCCATGATTCGCCATCACGGTTGACCAACCTCCATTGTGTCCTCCTCCCCAGCCGAGCCGAAGAACCTTGGCGTGATCCTGGACAACACCCTGTCGGTCTCAAAGTGCACCATCAAGCGGGTGACACCGTTTCCGTTAGCGTCATGCTCTACAACATTCGCAGAGTAGACCCATGCCTCACACGAGGAAGCGGACAATGTCCTAATCAGGCATTGTTCATCTCCGTCTGGGCGAATTGAACTCGCAACTCGCTGTTGGCTGGGCTCCCTGCCAGGTGCCGATTAAACCCCTACAACCTCATCCAGAGACGCCGCAGCCCGTCTGAGTGTTCAACCTTCCCAAGTTCTCTCACGGCACCCCGCTCCTGCCGCTCTCATCCACTGGCTTCCAGTTGAAAGCTCGATCCGCTACAAGACCATGGTTGCTTTGCTCGAGCTGTGAGGAACGGCACCTCGCAGGACCTCAGGCTCTGATCAGGCCGCTACACCCAACAAGGCACGCGATTCATCCACCTCTTGGCCCTGCTCGCCTCCCGACCTGCTGAGAGAAGTACACGTTCCCGACTCAGCCCACGTCAAAACTTGTCCGCTGCTCTGGACACCCCAATGGTGGAACAAACTCCCTCACGACGCCAGGGTCAGCGGAGTCCAATCCCACCTTCAGGAGACAGCACTACAAACCCCACCTCTTTAAGGGAATAGCCTAGGAGTAGGATAACATAATTCCTCCTAACCCCCCCTCCCCCTTAAAGACGTTAGATGCCACTAATTGTAAAGTGGGTTGATGTCACTGATATCATAAGGTGAATACACCAATTTGTAAGTCGCTTGGATAAGAGCGTCTGCCTAAAATGACTTAAATGTAAAAATGTAAATACGTTGCTCCGTCTGGCCACTCTACCATAAAGACCTCGAATTGGTGACAGCTGTAAAGATGGAGAACAGCCTTGCCAGAAACCAAAAGGACAACCATCTCCACAGAAGAGAACTTGAAGCTCTGGTCAGCTAGCTTAACCATCGTTACCTCCAGCTGACCAAGGGCGTTCTCCTCGATTGCGCAGTTTGCCCAGTGGCCAGCTCTAGGAAGGACACTGGTGGTTACCAAATTTCATTTAAGAATGATCGGAGGCGACTTTCGTTCTTGCAGAACTTTCAACTGTGCTGCCAGAAGATGGCTTGGTTACCCTTCCCCAGATCGTTGTCCTCAAAACCCTGTCTCGGGAGCTCTACGTCAACTTGCCTCTTGATCTGATATGGCTTGCTTTGCCTCTGAGCCTGCTCTTCAACTGTGGCGACCTTATCATGGACAGGTGTGCCTTTCCAAACCATGTCAATCAATTAAATGTACCACGTGGACTCCAATCAAGTTGGAAGAAAATCTCAAGGCATGATTCAATGGAAAACAGGATGCACTGAGAGATTCAATTTCAAGTCTCGATAGCCAAGGTGCTGCAATACTTATGTAAACAGGCTTATTTCAAGATGCTAAAAATGAATACATTTGCAAAATGGTTGGGCGCTTAACCATTACAAAAAACTACCCCACTGGGCAAAAATGGGTTATAATCAACGTTTCCACTCAAATTTCAAAAAAATTCTATGTGAATTACGTTGAATCAGACATGGAAACACTGATTTGACATTTTTTAAAAAGTAAATCGGCATTCTTGTGATTATGCATTCACTTTATTTAAAAAATACTTTTGCTCCCCAATATTCGTCGGTTATCCGAAGATTCTGTAGTTAATCTATTTCCCTCACTGCAACTCCCGTGACGACTCGGGAGAGAGCGGAAGTCGAGAGGACTGTGCGTCCTGCCGAAACAAAACCACAACCAAGCCGCAACTGCTTCTTGACTCAAAATCAGAATTTTATTTGGTCACAGACACATGCAGTTAGCAACATAGTGTTATGTGAGCTAGGCTGTAGCGAAGTGAGCTTGTGCTTCTAGTTCCGACACTGCAGTAATGCTAACAAGTTTAATCAAAAAAATTTCAGGAAAACTACCTTAATAGTACACACAATGTAACGCATGATTAAGAATTGATACATAATAACCTATATGCGCAAGACAGAATGAGCGATGGCTGTGCGGCATAGGCCGAGAGAAGTGGAGAGTAATGTAGGAATATGTAAACATTATTAGAGTGAACTAGTGATACCTTTTATTTATTTCATTTATTGAAATGGGCAAGAGTTTGCCAGTGCTATGTGGCGCATAGGCTGTTTAACAGTCGGATGGTCCGTGAGAGATAGAAGCTGTTTCCTCAAATCTCTCGGTCCTAGATTTGATGCACCACCGTACCTAGAGGTCACTGCATTAATCGGAATGTCCGGATTTAACTCTAGGGCGCGATTTTTCTGTTTTCATAGCAATCAGGTAATTGCATTTTTGGACACCGATTATGGCGGATTACATTGCACTCCACGAGGAGACTGCGTGACAAAGCTGACTTACCCTGTTTTATGCGAGGATGCAGCATGGAGCCAAGGTACAGGTTGCAGCTAGCATTAAACTTATGAAAAACACAATCTTAACATAATCACTAGTTAACGACCACGAGAGAAGGTTGATGATAATTTTACTAGGTTTAGTCTAGCTGTCTGCATTGCAGATGCAATCCGAGTGGCCTGTTAATTAATCATTGAATCACAGGATACCTAGCTATTGACCGAATGTAAGTGATTTCACAAGCGCATTTGTGAAAAAGCACTGAGTCCGGTGCAACCAGAGAGTAGGAGTAGTATACGAGAGACTCACGCATAAACATCAACCTTCCTTTCTTCGAAATGCAATACAAAAGTATATATTTTATAAACCTGCCATATTAGTTAATGCCGTAACATGAATTTTCTTTTAACTAGGAGAAATTTTGTCAGCTATATCTTGCTTCTGTGAAACAGAGTCAGAGTATATTGCAGGCAGTTTGGGCCGCCTGGATAGCGGCTGCGAACGGTGTGAAAGACAGATTTTCTTTCTAACAACGACAGACCACTGTCGCACTAGCCGGGGGATGATTTTTAACGAAAAGATAGCGACCGAAGTTGATAGCACATAAAAAAAGACACGAACAGTACGTTTAGACGAGATCAGAAGAAGGAAGTAGATGTAGCGCTAACCGATAAAAAGCAATAATGACCGTTATCTTTAAATCAAATTCAGCAACCAGAGAAGTAATCTTCTCTCTAAACTTTGGCATATTTATCGATTAAAAGAAATTCATGTTAGCAGGCGAATATGATAACGATGCAAATTGCTGTCACGTTCGTCTTGCGTTCACCTGAGGCAACGCAGAGTCAAGCCCCGGTATTATGCAACAGTTTGGGCCCGGCCTGAGTCTTGATTAAGCGAACTAATTTGCCTGATGGTTTTATGGTAATCATAACTCTAATGAGCAAACATTGTAAGATATGTGCAACTTGTATACAACCCTAATATTTGCACTTATGGCTACCGCACACCCGTTACGATGTAGAATACGTTAACAGTCTCGCGTTATTTTCACTGACAAGAATACCAACGTTTTTGTTTCGTCGAAATTGATATGCGCGCAGATTACGGACTGTGGGTACCATAGAGTTTATTGACCTAAGCGGCGATGGATGATTCTTTGCGGGCCCTACAACCCGGGTTACGCCTCCTGGTAGCCACGTCATGAGTCTATGTACTAAGAACTAACGTCTAATCGATTCTGATAGAGAGTCTGATAGCTTGGAGGCCGATGGTAGCGCAGCAGCAGGCTCGTGAAGCATTTCATTCAAACAGCACTGTCGTGCGGTTGCCAGGCAGCTCTTCGCTGTGCTTCAGCATGCGCTGTTTAATGACTTCAAGCCCCTATCAACTTCCCCGGAATTATGGCTCGTGCTAATACTAACTGGATGTCATCCTATTGTAGAAAGACATCCAAAGTGAGTATGAATAGACAAAATCTGGCGTCTATTGGAGAAGAATATTAGCCTCCGGCCTAGAGCCTTAGATAAGCTACAAACCCTAGACAAACGCTTCACTACCCTGCAATAAATCTGACGGAACTCGCTATGTTAAGAACGTCAAGAAACCCACCTTGCCTCCTCATGTTCTGGAAGCAAGGAGACCATTAAACCCGAGTTAGCGTGTGTTTACATGGAAAACATATGTTATGTGGAGTTCGTACCCCTTTCTTCGTCCAACACCTTCTAGTGTTCTTTTCCCCTCTCTATTTACAATCCCTACCAATCGAACCATGTTTCATATTGATTTTAGAGCACCTAATATGATACCTGTTCTGTATTTATTAAATGTTAAAAGTATGAAGCTCATTGTCCCTTTTCAGTTACTGTGTTAATTGTCATTGATTACCAAACTATCCCTTACCGGTGAGAGAGGAAGAAGTGACCCTGTATTTCTCTCTGCCTCTCCTCTCCCCCCGGACTCACAGACAACCCATGCCCCATTCTCCTCTGCCATCACGCTCCACTCTGCCGCTCTAGCACACACGTACAATGTGTGAACGCGAACGCGAGTTTAGTATGTTGTGTGTGTGTGAGGGAAACGGGAGAATATCAGCTTTGTTTTTCTTTTCTCTCTCTCCCACCATCTAGTCTGTCTCTCTCTCTCTACAATCTTCCTCTCTCTCTCTCTCTCTCTCTCTCTCTCTCTCTCTCTCTCTCTCCCTCTCTCCCTCTTTCGCTCTAGTCAGGGGCTTAACCAGGTCACTAGATGAATGCAATGCACGGTTGTTATTAGCATATGTACCCTTGTCATGTGATCACAAAGGAGTAGTGAATGTGTGTGTGCGGGGGAAGGGGACACACACACACACACAGTACAGTGGGTCACATGGGGCACCTCAAAAAGAATATGTGATGCTTTGCCATCTGGTGAGGAGATTATCTTTAAATCCCACATCCAGCTTTCACTCCTTCTGTCTGGACTGGAGCACTGAGAGGGATACCCCAAAACACACACACTCACCAAGCCAATAACAATACAGCGGGATAGGATCCCAATAACAGGGGAATGTCTCGGGACAGGATTGGGGACACACCGTCATCACCATGCCTATYGGCTTATTCACTGGTCCACAAAAAGGGTTCTGAAGGATTTAGGCGCAAAACCATGTGGTGAACACTAGCATTAAAACCATTTGTCCCGATGAGGAGGGAAACCAGTGCTAAGCTTAAGCCGTGGAGTGGCGTGGTCCTTGTCTGACCATCATATCTATTTCTTGGCTTCTTGAGGGTTGGGGTTGGGCTGAGTTACAGCTGGTTCCAGTGACATATTCTCATATTCTCATCATCACTCTGCAATGCTCAGCTTCACTCAATCAGCTGGTCAGTACTGCATCGGCAGATGATTAACTTGAGTGGATAAACACACACACAGACATGCACGCTCACACACACAARTGCACACAGGAGTAGCGGAGGTGGTTTGGTGGACTACGCTTGTGTGATGAGTAACCTTGCCTGAAGACTTGTGTTCGCTCCCAGATCTCCTAGATCTAATCCTTTCTCAGTGGGCTAAGGCGTTCTTGAGGCATAAGGAAGACCAGGGTTCGACACACACATCTAGATTAAATGAGCAGCCCCCTAAAAGTCCCACCCCCCCAAACCCCCGACCAAGCATAGTATTAGAAGTGTCTGAAACACATATATTTTGTGGTTAAAGCTGGGTGCCAACAGGAGAAAGTCATCTTCACTAGTAATCCCCACTAAGCATCATTTATTCAATACCTACATCAGGAGTGTGTGTGTGTGTGTGTGTGTGTGTGTGTGTGTGTGTGTGTGTGTGTGTGTGTGTGTTGTGTGTGTGTGTGTGTGTGGTGTGTGTGTGTGTGTAGTGTGATGCCTACATGAGAACATATCAGAGAGCCTTATATATAACCCTAGAGTGTGCTGCCACAGAGTTCACGACTCAGAGACTCAAACATGGAGGGAAGGAAAGAGAGGGAAAGATTAAAAGAACTACACTTCCCTTTCACTTCAGACATGTCGTGACATTGAAAACACTCTCTGTGATGCCTTAGATTAATCATGCACTTTGTCGAAATATCCTGTTTATCTTGTCATTCAGGAGGAAAAATTACATCGTTGTCCATAATTAACTAGTAAAGACTGCAATAAGTCCATCCTCTGTGTAGGCTGAGAATGGGGGTAATATTTCCTGATATATGTGATAAACATTTGAAGCAATCTTTAGCCAGAGCACAGTAATTGATAAACCCCAAGTTCCTCACCAATCTTAACAGGAGGCAGAAGAATTGACACACAGCACACTACACACACAACACAACACACGACACACACACACACACACACACACACACACCACACACACACACCACACACACACACACAACACACACACGACACACCACACCCCACCACACACACACACACACACACACACACACACACCACACACACACACACCACACAACAACACACTAATCTTATACATACAACCACACGACACACACACACACAACATGAGCAATTCACAGGAAACAAGTCATGATTTTCATCCAGACCCTACTTTCTATCTAAAACATAAAGTTACCCCACCCTTCCTTCACACTCTCCCCTGACACACACACTCTCCCCTGACACACACACTCTCCCCCAACGACCTAATCACCACAAAACCAGCCTAGCCAGCTCCAGACACAAAGAACTGAGTAAGTGAGAGAGAGAGAGAGAACAATGCCGTAACAAGCAATACATTAACTACTACTAATAAGACCAGATTCCTCCTCAAACAATGCACCTGGTGTGTGTGTTGTATGATTGAGTGGTGATCTGAGTTGCAGAGCTGGTTCCCCATGGTAAAGTCTTGGCATTGTTTAGTTTTAATTTACTGAGAGCCCAGCCAGTCTCTGCCTACAGCTCTCTGATTCATCCCTATGGTCTCTTGTCTGAGATGTGTGTGTGTGTGTGTTTATGGAAAATGCCCTCTAGCCAAACTCTATCCTCTTGTCAGACAAGAGGAGGTTTCTGTGTTGCTGTTTATGTTTAAGGTTACAGATACTAGCCAGCACAGAGTTTCAGCACCATAAATACATACACATATACAAACACATATACAAACACATGCGTGCAGGCATGCACACACACACACACACACACACACACACACATAATATAGCCCACATTTTCAAGTTCAAATACATTTGAGTTCTATATGTTTCCGTCATCGTGAGGGAAGAAGGGAGAAGAGGAGAAGGGATGAGGAAGTGACAGGTGGGAGGGGGAGGAGAGGATAGGATAGGAGAAGGAGGTAACTCAATTAGACTACAGGAAGATTGAATGCATTTTTAATCTTGGTGCTACATCTCCTGCCTGATGTGACTGTCAACCTTTGTAGAAGACAACATCCTGTATGGTCTCATTGTAGAGACAGAGAAGTGATCTATCCCTTCATTCTCCCTCCATATCAAGTCATAGCTTGATATAATGTCATCACAGCATCATATGTGACCCGTTTCAGGAAACTAGACGTCTGTCACGGTCACTAATTTACAGGAGAGCCGTTTGATCGTAAACTTTAAAAGAAAATCTAAAAGCGTTTTTGGCAGAAATGCCTTCTTGAACATGTGAACTTTCATGTGCTTTAATAACACACTTGTACGCCATCTGTAAATACGAATAAAATGTTTAAATTACGAGCCTAGTTGGTTGAGCCACAGAAAAAGCCAACAACCTTCCCGCTAGCCATGATTGGCTGAGATATTGAGTGGGCTAGACATGGTGAGAGATGAGTTTGGATTGGTCTGCCATATGGCACGCTTCTGTCTATTGGAGGTGGTCAGTAGGTCTTGGGAATGCTGTCTAACACAGCTATATTTATTTAAATGTATCGCGTAATAAAACTGCATAAGTGTTGCTCTCCACTTTCTGGAGGACTGAGTTTTGAGATCAGTGGAATTCGAGTATGATAGCTAAGGAGATGGAGAAAACACCTGTCTCCAGATTATATCTTCAAACTAAGGGCAACCATGGCATCCGACAGGAGACGCGTTCATCCATGATGCATACGGGTAAGATAGTCTAGCTAGCTACATTTTCAGATATTACACGTTTCAAATTTTTTCATTTCAAGTTAAAGTGTATTGTTAGCTAGCTGGCTAATGTTATTATTCTTTTTTTTTATCTCAGAGCCATTTGCTTGGCTAATTAGAGCCTACTGTTAGCTAGCTAACATTGAACGTGGTTGGTTAGCCACCTGCAGATTCATGCAGGCTAGTAACATCATGAGTTGGGATGATGGTTCATTGTTTAGCTAGCTAGCTACATGTCTCAACAAAAGACTCCACTATTCAAGTAATCATTTCGGGTGCGTTCGTAAATTCAGTCTGGTCATCTACTCCGATTTCAGAGCACTCTCATCTGAGTGTGCCAGAGCGCAGAATAACTGATACATTTACGAACGCTCAACACCCGTTGAATATGGCCGGTGTCAGTAAACGTTGGCAAAAAAGTGCAATTAAATTATTGCCAGTCACCAACACTCTGGATAACATGAAAACAGCCTTACCAGCTCTGCTAGGGTGAGTAAAATGGTCAGAGTTTGGGTGGGGGCTAAAGCTTAAGAGGGTGTGAACAATGCTGAATGGGTGTAGACAAAGAAGAGTTCTCCAGTAGGTTCCAAAAAATTCAAAGGCCATTTTCTCAAAAGTGAGGTTACAAGTTTATTGACTTTCAAAGTAGAATTACTTTACCGTTGTTCCTCAAATGCAATGTATGGTATACCATTTTGTAGCTCTATGTCTCTGCTTTTATCCAATGTAAAAAACACCATTACAAATTTTGCTACATAAGACCGAATCAAGGCGGTCGGTCACATATTATGAATGGAGACTTTTGATATTAGAATGCCAATTGGGGGGATAATACGGTGTCCAGAGGGTGTTGTTGCTACCTTGTTAWTTAYARTTGAAGTCAGAAGTTTACATACACTTAGGTTGGAGTCATTAAAACTTGTTTTTCAACAACGCCACAAATTTCTTGTTAACAAACTATAGATTTGGCAAGTCGGTTAGGACATCTACTTTGTGCACGACACAAGTAATTTTTCCAACAATTGTTTACAGACAGATTATTTCACTTATAATTCACGGTATCATAATTCCAGTGGGTCAGAAGTTTACATACACTAAGTTGACTGTGCCTTTAAACAGCTTGGGAAATTCCAGAAAATTATGTTATAGCTTGTTATGTTATAGCTTTAGAAGTTCTGATCATCATTTGAGTCAATTGGAGGTGTACCTGTGGATGTATTTCAAGGCCTACCATGGGACCATGCAGCCGTCATACCGCTCAGGAAGGAGACGCGTTCTGTCTCTTAGAGATGAACGTACTTTGGTGCGAAAAGTGCAAATCAATCCCAGAACAGCAAAGGACCTTGTGAAGATGCTGGAGGAAACAGGTACAAAAGTATCTATATCCACAGTAAAACGAGTCCTATATCGACATAACCTGAAAGGCTGCTCAGCAAGGAAGAAGCCACTGCTCCAAAACCGCCATAAAAAAGCTAGACTACGGTTTGCAACTGCACATGGGGACAAAGATCGTACTTTTTGGAGAAACGTCCTCTGGTCTGATGAAACAAAAATAGAACTGTTTGGCCATAATGACCATCATTATGTTTGGAGGAAAAAGGAGTAGGCTTGCAAGCCGAAGAACACCATCCCAACCGTGAAGCACGAGGGTTAGCAGCATCATGTTGTGGGAGTGCTTTCCTGCAGGAGGGACTGGTGCACTTCACAAAATAGATGGCATCATAAGGAAAGAAAATTATGTGGATATATTGAAGCAACATCTCAAGACGTCAGTCAGGAAGTTAAAGCTTGGTCTTCCAAATGGACAATGACCCCAAGCACACTTCCAAAGTTGTGGCAAAATGGCTTAAGGACAAAAAGTCAAGTTATTGGAGTGGCCATGACAAAGCCCTGACCTCAATCCTATAGAAAATTTGTGGTCAGAACTGAAAAAGCGTGTGCGAGCAAGGAGGCCTACAAACCTGACTCAGTTACACCAGCTCTGTCAGGAGGAATGGGTCAAAATTCACCCAACTTATTGTGGGAAGCTTGTAGAAGGCTACCAGAAACGTTTGACCCAAGTTAAACCATTTAAAGGCAATGCTACCAAATACTAATTGAGTGTATGTAAACTTCTGACCCACTGGGAATGTGATGAAAGAAATTAAAGCTGAAATCATTCTCTCTACTATTATTCTGACATTTCACATTCTTAAAATAAAGTGGTGATCCTAACTGACCTAAGACAGGGAATTMTTTCTGGAATTAAATTTCAGGAATTATGACAAACTGAGTTTAAATGTATTTGGCTAAGGTGTATGTAAACTTCCGACTTCAACTGTACATTGCTATGGTGCTTTGCTATGTGAATGGCCAGTCCCTTTCATAGTGTATAGTGTTGTGGTCTGAGAGTAAGTTTATCACAGACACCACATGACGCGCAGAAATCATATCAAAATAAATACGRCAGCAAAATCCAATTTACCATAGAAATGCCTTAATTCTGAGATAATAGTATTTGCATAATATTCTGACATTCCAAATGGTATGCTGCTTCATCCATAAAGGAACATATCTTTGCAGGGAATTACTATTCTGCTACAGCTAAAGTCTGTTCCTATAAAACAAGAGGACAGATCTATTGTGTCAACCTGAAGCTGTCCCTGTTTCTCTATGTTAGTAAAGTAACTCACCCCTGTGGGTCTGCTAGCCTTACTAAATCATTCATATCGAGTACTGTAATTATAAATACAGTCACGCTCCAATACCCACTCTAACATAATGCTGAGAATGGCACACACACACACACACACACACACACACAGACTAGTCTAGCACTACACAACACAAACACCCAGCAGACAATGAGTATCACACCACTGAACTGTGGGAGTACGGTGCCCCGCTGCTATCCACCGCCTTTATTCTTCATTGCCTTTTCAGGATTGTCGGCGCGAGCGCAGACACACAGCACGCATGTAATAGTCGCACACACAACACACACACACACACACACACACACACACACACAAAGGTATAACATCCTTCTCAGCCCACTGGCGTGTGAAGGAGTACCATGCTTTAACGTCCTCTGATACATTGCTCTAATGTTCTCTACTTACGATATCTACAGAGAGAACAGTACTAACACATACACAGACACTACACGCACTCCTTAGCAATCACCAGTACATGCAAAAGAGGGACAGGCCATGCTATGCATCATGGCTAATAGAGGTTAGGGAGGCCTCTTCTCAAATGTATGCAAATGTTTGTGCTTGTGTGTTTGTGAATGAGTTTGCTTGCGTGTGTGTGTGCATTTGCGACTGATGGTGTTTAAGTGTGAACATGCGTGTGTGCTTTCTTGCTTGCATGTGTGTTAGTGCATAGTGTGACTGTGTGAGTGAGTCTTTGTGGGTGTGTATGCAGATCGCTCAGAGCCATTTGAATATTTCTAATTCAAAAATGCAAAACGGCCAGATAAGCCTCTGCATTGTGGCCTCCTGCAGTAATTAGAAAAATAAAGAAATAAKGCTGCTAATTAGGATGCTGTGAGGAAGTGTGGAGGAAGGATGTGGTCTTCCTGCTTGTCAGTTTCCACCTCACATGTAGTGCATGAATAATAGTCCCAACGCTGCTCCAACCGCTCCTGTAACATCACAGTCTTACCTCCAGCCTCAAACGCAACACACAAACACATGATTTCTTTCATATTCACATCATATAGTTATATCAACATTTGGCTGACCTCAAACTTCAAAATTGGTAAACGTTGTACTGACATCAGTGTTGTGTTGATGTTGGTGTTGTACTCACATCAATGTTGTGCTGACGTCAATATTGTACAGAGATCAATGTTGTACAGCTCAGCTATCAATGCATTGTAAGAAATGTTAGAATTTTGTGAAAGCATTATGTGCTTGATGAAAGGTGATATTATTAATTTGTGACAGATCCCTGTGAACAATATAAAGGGCAAACTGCATCTTAATGACTCAACTTATCATGGAAACAAAGCTACAAAGGGAAAGTGATATTTACATCACGCAGGTGTGTGTGTATCTGTCCTGTGTGGTTACTGAACACAGTGTATCGTCTTTCTGATCTTAACAGACCACAGGGGCTGCTATGATCTACTGCTACTGAAGCATTAGCTCTCTTTCACTCACACACAAAGTATGAGCACAGATAACCTTAGTACAACTTCAGAACTTCCAGCATCATGTTCCAAACAACTGAGCTATAGCAACCATCTCCAACAGTATATTGGCTTATACCACTCTAACCCAAACCTACTCAGTGCATGCTGAACAGTCTATACCCCTGGCTTCTACTAGTTTAATCGCTCCACTCTTCTCTGTGCTGATTAGTCCAAACATCTGGACAGGGACATGAACATATGCTGGCCTCTAACCATAACAACCTGGACTCAGGGGTAGATGTACCATAGTAAACAAAAATCCGCAACGCTCAAGTTAGTATGGTATGTTAAGTTTGGTATGGCATGTATTAATTTATGGATGTCCATCATCCATTTCGTGTGATATGTTACGAATTGTGATGAGGTTAGTGTTAAGGTTAGGGTTAAGGTTAAGGTTAGGGTTAACGTTAGGGTTAGGAGTTAAGATTAAGGTTAAGGTTAGGGTAGGTGTTAAGGTTAGGGTTAAGGTTAGGGTAGGTGTTAAGGTTAGGGTTAGGAGTTAAGGTTATGGTTAGGGTTAAGGTTAAGGTTAAGGTTAGGGCAGGGTATGGAGTTAGGTTAAGGGGTAAGGTTAGGGTTAGGGGAAGGGTTAACTAACATGCTAAGTAGTTGCAAAATTGCTAATTAGCTAAAATGCTAAAGTTCTCCATGATGCGATTTGAATGTGCAACCTTTGTGTTGCAAGATGTTTGCTTTATACGCCAACCAAACCTTTCATTTTTGACTTAAGTTACCATCTATATTACGTAACCATACCAAAAGTAACATATCATACTAATTTGAGCGTCCCGGATTTTAGTTTACTATGTTACGTCAAGTCTATGAGACCAGCCTGGTTATACTGAGGAGAGAGATGAAGGGAAAGWGATAGTTTTTTTCTCTGAGGGATAGGCAGAGAGAGGGAGATTGAAGAGAGAGACGGAAAGGATAGGTAGTGGAAGGCTTTGAAAAGCTCTTTAATTAAACCAATCAATGGCAAAGAGCATTAGAAAATGGAAGAGGGGAAAAAAAGAGGGAAGAGACATGGAAGGAGATAAAKAAAGAGTGTGTGTCCACTTACAAATACGTCCATGAGCATGTGTTCCAGAGTGACCTCTAGGTCCTCCAGTCGTGCTGCCAGCGTCATTATTCTTCTGATCTAGAACCTTTAGAACCCGTCCAGGACAACTTAGAACCCCCCTGTAGAACTTTTATACGCAACTCAGTATCCTTCACCGGAACTTTGACCACTGGTGTTGGTGTTTGTGTTCACATAGAACACAGAGAGAGATGAGATAGAAAACAGCAAATAATCTCAGAGAATGTGCAACGCCATCAAACAAACACCTCTATCTCCAGTGGAGAGGTCTCTCCATATCAGACCCTGATGTCACGGTCCTTGTATCTCACACCAGACCAGAAGTGTCACCACAGAACAGAAGCATAGCAGTATATTCCTCTCTGATCCACAGTAATAATCATCTGAGAACTGAGCACTGGTCAGACTGAATTTCTCTCTCTCTCTCTCTCTCTCTCTCTCTCTCTCTCTCTCTCTCTCTCTCTCTCTCTCTCTTCTCTCTCTCTCTCTCGCTCTCTCTCTCTCTTCTCTCTCTCTCTCTCTCTCTCTCTCTCTCTCTCTCTCTCTCTCTCTGTCTCTCCTCTCTCTCTTCTCTCTCTCTCTGGCTCGCTCTCGTCTCTCGCTCTCTCTCTCTCTCTCTCCTTCCTCTCTCTCCTCGCTCCCTTCCTCTCTGTCCTCTCTCTTTCCTCTCTCTCTCCGTTGCCCTCTCTCTCTCTCTCCCCCTCCAGTGTCTCCGCCACACTGTAGCTTTTGTGGGTGCAGAGGGTGCGGGGCAGGTTGAACCCCAGGGCAGTTGATGGCGCCGTCGCGGGTGGGTCTCGGCTGGGGTGATAGCCTCATACTGACGGTCTCTATCAATGTGTCTTGTGACCCCTATTAAGCGCTGGACACCACTGCTCACAGATAAACACGCAATAAACCACAGATGGCTGGGTCTCTCTCTCTGTGTCTGTGTCCTGGCTCTGTAAAGGGGCTTACGTAACATGGGTAATAGAAGAGAAGAACCCTAAGGAGAAGAATGGAAGGAGAGAAGAGAGGAAATTGGAAATTGAGGTGTCAGCATGGGGCTGTGTTTTTTTTTGGGGGGGGGGGGGGGGGGCACTGGCATGTCATGTAACCCATTCTCTCTCTGTCTTTAACCAGCTCTGGACTGATCTAAAAACAGAGAGACAGAGTGAGTCAGAGAGACGGGGGAAGAGAGAGAGAGAAAGATAGTGGGATGTGTGTGTACCTACTGTAGGCAAAATGGAGAGAGGGCGATGAGGGGCATGTTACGAAAAGAGCAGGATGTGAGTCCATCTGAGTCCCCACGAGAAAGAGCTTTATAAACATAGGCTTTACCAGAGCTGGTATGAGCTGTCTCGATGGGACTCTTGTTTAGAAGCAAATCAAATCAAATTGTATTGGTCAAACACACACGGTTAGCAGATGTTATTGCGAGTGYAGAGAAATGCTTGTGCTTCTAGTTCCGACAGTGCAGTAATATCTAACAAGAAATTGAACAAATTCACAACGACTACCTTATACACACAAATGTAAAGGGATGAATAAGAATATGTACATATAAATATATGGATGAGCGATGGCCGTGCGGCATAGGCAAGATGCAGTAGATGGTATAGAATACAGTATTTACGTATGGGATGAGGAATGTAGGATATGTAGACATTATTAAAGTTATTATTACTTAAAGTGACTAGTGATACCTTTATTAAATCTATTTATTAAATCTATTAAAGTGGCCCTAGATTTGAGTCTATATGTTGGCAGCAGCCACTCTATGTTAGTGATGGCTGTTTAACAGTCTGATGGCCTTGAGATAGAAGTTGTTTATCAGTCTCTCGGTCCCAGCTTTGATGCACCTGTACTGACCTCGCCTTCTGGATGATAGCGGGGTGAACAGGCAGTGGCTCGGGTGGTTGTTGTCCTTGATGATCTTTTTGGCCTTCCTGTGACATCGGGTGKTGTAGGTGTCCTGGAGGGCAAGTAGTTTGCCCCCAGTGATGCGTTGTGCAGACCTCACTACCCTCTGGAGAGCCTTGCGGTTGTGGGCGGAGCAGYTGCTGTACCAGGCGGTGATACAGCCCGACAGGATGCTCTCGATTGTGCATCTGTAAAAGTTTGTGAGTGTTTTAGGTGACGCTGTTGCGCCTTCTTCACCACGCTGTCTGTGTGGGTGGATCATTTCAGTTTGTCCGTGATGTGTACGGCGAGGAACTTAAAACTTTACACYTTCTCCACTACTGTCCCGTCGATGTGGATGGGGTGATGCTCCCTCTACTGTTTCCTGAAGTCCACGAGCAATCATCTCCTTTTTTTGTTGATGTTGAGTGTCCACATGGAAATAATGACCCGAACACGTAAAAATGTTATGACAACACACACATGTCCTCCAGGCACAGGCCCACATCCAGCAGGGTTTACACTGGGGATGGAGCGGTAGGATAGATAGGTAAGACCTGAACGCTGGACAATGACGCAAGTATGTGACTCACCACCTGGATTCGGTCTTATATAGCAACATCTGAATATTWTTWTTTTTTTTTACATTGGATTAAAGCGCCACAAAATGGTATATCATACACTGCATTTGAGGAAACAATGGGAAAGTAATTCAACTTGTAAACTCATTTTTGAGAAAACTGTCTTTCAATGTTTTGAAGAGCCATTCTTTGTCTACACAAAGAGAGCCCTTCTTTGTCTACACCCATTCAGCATTGTTCATACCCTCTTAAGGCTTAGCCCCACCCATCTCTTTAAGGGTTGATCCGAGCGTCCTGTACTAACGTGCCAGCTACTTCCAGACAATTAAGAGAGAGAGAACAGCTCACTGAACATTACTCGCCCTAGCAGAGCTGGTTAGGCTGCTATGTTATCTTGGTGACAGAAACTATGCTGTCAGATTGTCCATCCGTAAATGCAGAGCGTTTCGCGTTCAGAGCGCACACTGGACGCTTTGGCGACTGTAACTGTGCTGCTGGCAACAATTGAATTACCCTTTGTTGCTGACATTTACTGACACCGGACATATTCAACGGGTGATGAGCGTTCAAAAATGAATCAGTTATTCTGTGCTCTGGCACACTAACACGAGAGTCTTTGGTTAAGAAATCCAATGAATCCCAAAGCATTACGTAATGTTAGTTAGCGAGCTAGCAAATACATTTTAACTTGAAATTAAAAACTTTGTCAAAATTAGAAATGCAAAATATTTTAGCACTGCCCTAAAAACCTGATTCAAATTCGACACAAACCTTCAAATAGGTATGTAATGACACATTATATAAAYWCTTTATAGTGTTTTATTTACATTTTAGAGGCGATAAGGTGATAAGTTGGACAGATCGAGTGAAAAAAAGCCGTTTCCCCACACGACGTCTCTCCTTCTCACTATCACGCAATAGGTTTTGCTTCCTCACCAGCCATTTAAAAAAAAGACCCGACGGAGCTCATTGCCTTCTTGAATCATGCAGAGATGGGCATCATGAAGGTCTCTTCATTGATTTTCTTGGAAAGGGGAGAAATTGTGCCATGCATGGTTGCCCTTAGTTTGAAGATGTAATCCAGAGTGGTGTTTTCTCCATCTCCTACACGAATTCTACTGATTCCAAATCTCGGTCCTCCAGAAAGTGGAGAGCATACACATAACATTAGCTAGCTAACAGTACACTTTAACTTGACATTAGGTTTATGCAGTTTTACTACAAGATACATTTAAAAAAGCCGTGTTTGACACGATTACCTAGACATACTGACCAGCTCCAATAGACAGACGCGTGATACATGGCAGACCTATCCAAACTCATCTCTCGGCATGTCCAGCCCACTTATTATCTCAACCAATCATGGCTAGCACGAAGGTTGTTGGCTTTTTCTGTGGCTAAACCAACTAGGCTCGTAATTTATCAATTTTGTTCGTATTTACAGATGGCATAGAAGTTTGATATAAAGGCACAGGAAAGTTCACATATTCGAGAAGGCATTTCTGCCAAAAAAACACATTTAGATAGTAACATATTTTTTACGTTCAAACGGCTCTCCTGTGAAGTTGTAACTTGCAACATACGCCTAGTTTCCTGAATCAAGTCACATATCGTAAAAGCTAATGTTAACAATGCAAATGGGTTTTTCATTCACTACACACCAGTGTCAAAGGTGATCTACCATTTGATCATTTAGATGATTCTAACTATTAACTATTAATCTGTCTGTAGGACATCACTAGCAGATTTTAATAAAACTTGCATAAACTGTTTGGAAATGTGGCATTAAGATCTGAAAAGAGCATCTGTGTGTGTGGTCACATCATTAAGAGCCTTTAAGGGTTCTGGAAGTGGTTCATAACTCTGACCGCATGACCGCATGACCACAGTCTACTCTGCTCCGACATTTCTACAGTACGTTTGGCTACATTATTTTCTTCTCTTTTTTAATGATCCCTCTCTCCTCTTCCATACCCACTTTCCAAGCCTCCATGCCTTTCATTCCTTCCTCTGCCTCTTCTCTCTTTCCCTCCCTCCCCCTCCCAGTCCTTCTCTGGAGACGTACATGTCAGAGGTCAGTGAGGCATCAGTCTGGGGTCAAGAGCACTTGGGCGTGAAACAGTCTGTCAGCACACACACACACACACACACACACACACACACACACACACACACACACAGGGGAGATTGATGAGACGAGAAGGATAGCGAGTGGTAGGGAGAGATGAATTGTATGGTGTGTGTGGTGTGGTTGTGTGTGTGTGTGTGTGTGTGTGTGGTTGT
>NC_036866.1:26530022-26538132 GCF_002910315.2 Salvelinus sp. IW2-2015
CAGGAGGAAGTAGAGAGTGGCAGGGAGATATGAATGAGGAGGAGGAAGTAGAGGAGGGGTAGAGGAGAGATGAATGAGGAGAAGAAGTAGAGGAGTGGTAGAGGGAGAGATGAATGAGGGAGAAGGAGAGTAGAGGAAGTAGAGGGAGAGATGCATGAGGAGAGGAAGTAAAAGGAGTGGTAGAGGGGAAGATGAATGAGGAGAGAAAGTAGAGGAGTGGTAAGAGGAGAGATGAAGAGGAAGGAGGAAGTGAGGAGTGGTAAGGAGAGATGAATGAGAGGAGGAGTAAGGAGTGTAGAGGGAGAGATGAATGAGGAGGAGAAGTAGAGGAGTGGTAGAGAGAGATGAATGAGGAGGAGGAAGTAGAGGAGTGGTAGAGGGAGATGAATAGGAGAAGGAAGTAGAGGAGTGGTAGAGGGAGAGATGAATGAGGAGAAGGAGTAGAGGAGGTGGTAGAGGGAGAGATGAGAGGAAGAAGTAGAGGAGTGTAGGAAGGAGGGATGTGAGGAGAGTAGAGGAGGTGTAGAGGAGGGATGAATGAGGAGGGGAGTTAGAGAGTGGTCAGAGGGAGAGATGAATGAGGAGAAGGAAGTAGAGAGTGGTAGAGGGAGAGATGAATGAGGAGAAGGAGGTAGAGGAGTGGTAGAGGAGAGATGAATGAGGGAGAGGAAGTAGAGGAGTGGTAGAGCGAGAGATGATGAGGAGGAGAAGTAGAGGGTGGATAGAGGAGAGAATGAATGAAAGGAGAAGGAAGTAAGGAGTGGTAGAGGAGAGATGAATGAGGAGAGGAAGTAGAGTTAGAGGAGTGGTAGAGAGAGATGAATGAGTAGAGGAAGATAGAAGGAGTGGTAGGGGATGGATGAATGAGGAAGGAGAAGTAGAGGAGTGGTAGAGGGAGAGATGAATGAGGAGAAGTAGAGGAGTGGTAGAGGAGAGATGAATGAGGAGGAGGAAGTAGAGGAGTGGGTAGACTAGGATGGAATGAGGAGAGGAATAGGAGGAGTGGTAGAGGAGAGAGATGAATGAGAGAAGGAAGTAGAGGATGGTAGAGGGAGAGATGAATGAGGAGAGGAGGTAGGAGGAGTGGTAGCAGGAGAGAATAGATGAGGAGGAGGAAGTAGAGAGTGGTAGAGGGAGAGATGAATGAGGAGAAGGAAGTAGAGGGATGGTAGAGGGAGAGATGAATGAGGAGGAGGAAGTAGAGGGTGGTAGAGATAGCCGAAGGATGAATGAGGAGGGAAGTAGAGTAAGGGAATAAGGGAGGAGATAGGATGAATGAGAGGAAGTAGAGAGTGTAGAGGCGAGAGATGCATGAGGAGGAGGAAGTAGAGGAGTGGTAGAGGGAGAATGAATGAGGAGGAAGAGTAGAGTAGTGGTAGAGGGAGAGATGAATGAGGAGAAGGAAGTAGGAGGAGTGGTAGAGGGAGAGATGAATGAGAGGAGGAAGTAGAGGAGTGGTAGAGGGAGAATGAATGAGAGGAGGAAGTAGAGGAGTGGTAGAGGGAGAGATGAATGAGGAGCAGGAAGTAGAGGGTGGTAGAGGGAGAGATGAATGAGGAGAAGAAGTAGAGGGTGTAAGGGAGAGATGAATGAGGAGAGGAAGTAGAGGAGTGGTAGAGGAGAGTGATGAGGAGGAGGAAGTAGAGGAGTGGTATAGGGAGAGATGGAATGAGGAGAAGAAGTATAGGAGTGTAGAGGGAGGAGGATGAATGAGGAAGAGGAGTAGAGGAGTGGTAGATGGAGAGATATGAGGAGAAGGAAGTAAGAGAGTGGTAGAGGAGAGATGAATGAGGAGAGGAAGTAGAGGAGTGGTAGAGGAGAGGATGAATGAGGGAAGGAGAAGTGAGGAGTGGTAGAGGAGAGATGAATGAGGAGAGAAGTGAGGAAGTGGTAGATGGAGAGATGAATGAGGAGAGGAAGTAGAGGAGTGGTGAGGGAGAGATGAATGGAGGGAGGAAGTAGAGGAGTGGTAGAGGAGAGATGGAATGAGGAGGAGGAATAGAGGGTGGTAGAGGAGAGAGATGGTAATGAGGAAATGAAGGAGAGTAGAGGAGTGCGTAGAGGGAGGATGAATGGGAGGAGGAAGTAGAGGAGTGGTAGAGGGGAGAGATGAGAGGAAGTAGGAGTGGAGAGGAGATGATGAGGAGAGGAGTAAAGGTAGAGGAGAGATGAATAGAGAGAGAGGTGGTAGGGAAGTAGGGAAGTAGGAGTGGTAGAGGGAGATGATAGGGAGGAATAGAGGGAGTGGTAAGAGAAGGAGGAGATAGAGGTGAGGAGTTGGTGAGGGAGAGATGAATGAGGAGAATGAAGTAGAGGAGTGGTAGAGGGAGAGAGATGAGGGAGGAGGAAGTTAGAGGAGTGGTAGAAGGGAGAGATGAATGAGATAAGGAAGTAGAGGAGTGGTAGAGGGAGATGAATGAGAGAAAGGAGGACAGGAGTGGTAGAGGGAGAGATGAAGTGGTTTTGTGTGTCTGTGGTGTGTGTGTGTGTGTGTGTGGTGTGTGTGTGTGTTTGTGTGTGTTGTGTGTGTGTGTGTGTGTGGTGTGTGTGTGGTGTGTGTGGTGTGTGTGGTGTGTGTGTGTGTGTGTGTGTGTGTGTGTGTGTGGTGTGTGTGTGTGTGTGGGTGTGTTGTGAATGGTGTGCTGACAGACTTTTCACGCCCAGTGCTCTTGACCCAGACTGATGCCTCACTGACCTCTGATGTACGTCTCCAGGAAGGACTGGGAGGGGGAGGAGGAAAGAGAGAAGAGCAGAGGAAGGAATGAAAGGCATCGGAGGCTTGGAAAGTGGGTATGAAGAGAGAGAGAGGGATCATTAAAAAAAGAGAAGAAAATAATGTAGCCAAACTTACTGGAAATGTCGGAGCAGAGTAGACTGTGGTCATGCGGTCATGCGTCAGAGTTATGAACCACTTCCAGAACCCTTAAACTCCTCATTCATCTCTCCCTCTACCACTCCTCTACTTCCTTCTCCTCATTCATCTCTCCCTCTACCACTCCTCTACTTCCTTCTCCTCATCCATCATAGCCCACCATTAATAACCCAATAACAATACTCTCCATGATACCATTTTCCAYTTAACTTAACATGGGGGAGATGGACATGGAATCTTTCATTACACATGTAGTAAGTTGACCTGCATGTGGAGAGTTGTAGCATTGAGTGGTTCATCAAGTATTAGTTAGCCAGTCTATGACACAGATTAGAGAAGACATTAGCCCCCTATCACAGGATGGACACACAACAACTTGACCTGGGGTGACACAATCACGTGCGCAGATACACACACTCTTTAGACCACCTACGTAAGAGGTCTGTCAAATTCATGGTTTATGTCAGGTTTGTGTGTAATCCACTGAGTGTGAGTGACAGTAGAGAGAGAGAGTACAGCATGTTCTACAGATAACACTTCTCTCCTAAAGACAGTAAGCATCACTTAGCGTCACTCACACAGACCTACATATCTACTCAGACATTCACACTTAAATGTGTAAGAACACAAACACACACCAGAGATAAACCCAATATGATGAGGCGTTCATATCAACAGAACCCACCTATACCAAAGACTAAGGTTATACGATATACTGTACATCTTCACACAGCAGATCAGTTCAAGTTTAGCTGAAGCTAACAGCACACGTTATCATGTGTTTAATTGACACGGTCCATCTCTATCATGGCACAATCCAGACTTTCACAACAACACTAACAACAACCAAGCTAGCTACAGTATTACTGCTAGTGCACCAGAACCCTGGCTTTGCTTGGCCGAGGCATCAGTACCTCAGGTCTTTGCTTGGCCGAGGCATCAGTACCTCAGGTCTTTGCTTGGCCTTTAAGGGTTCTGGAAGTGGTTCATAACTCTACGCATGACCGCATGACCACAGTCTACTCTGCTCCGACATTTCTACAGTACGTTTGGCTACATTATTCTTCTCTCTTTTTAATGATCCTCTCTCCTCTTCCATACCCACTTTCCAAGCCTCCAGTGCTTTCATTCCTTCCTCTGCCTCTTCTCTCTTTCCCTCCTCCCCCTCCCAGTCCTTCTGGAGACGTACATGCACGAGGTCAGTGAGGCATTCAGTCTGGGTCAAGAGCACTTGGGCGTGAACAGTCTGTCAGCACACACACACACACACACACCACACACACACACACACACACACACACCACACACACACACACCACACACACACACACACACACACACACACACACACACACACACACCACACACACACCACACACAAACACACAAAACACAACACACACACACACACACACACACACACACAGACACACACACACACACACACACACACACACACTTCATCTCTCCCTCTACCACTCCTGTACCTCCTTTCTCCTCATTCATCTCTCCCTTACCACTCTCTACTTCCTTATCCTCATTCATCTCTCCCTCTACCACTTCCTCTACTTCTCTCCTCATTCATCTTCTCCTCTACCACTCCTCTACTTCCTTCTCCTCATTCATCTCTCCCTCTACCACTCCTCTATCCTCCTTCTCCTCATTCATCTCTCCCTCTACACTCCTCTACTTCCTATCTCCTCATCATCTCTCCCTCTACCACTCCTCTACTTCCTCCTCCTCATTCATCTCTCCTCTACCACTCCTCTACTTCCTCCTCCTCATTCATCTCTCCCTCTACCACTCCTCTTACTTCCTTCTCCTCATTCATCTTCTCCCTCTACCACTCCTCTATTCCTCCTCCTCATTCATCCTCCCTCTACCATCCTCTACTTCCTCCTCCTCATTCATCTCTCCCTCTACCACTCCTCTACTTCCTCCTCCTCATTCACTCTCCATCTACCACTCCTCTACTTCCTGTCTCTTCATCTCTCCCTCTACCACTCCTCTACTTCCTCCTCATTCATCTCTCCTCTACCACTCCTCTACTTCCTCCTCCTCATTCATCTCTCCTCTACCACTCTCTACTTCCTTCTCTCATTCATCTCTCCTCTACCACTCCTCTACTTCCTCTCCTCATTCATCTCTCCTCTACACTCCTATACTTCCTTCTCCTCATTCATCTCCCCTATACCACTCCTCTACTTCCTTCCTCCTCATTCATCTCTCCCTCTACCACTCCTCTACTTCCTTCTCCTCATTCATCTCTCCTCTACCACTCCTCTACTCTTCTCCTCATTTCATCCTCCTCTACCACTCTCTACTTCTTCTCCTCATTCATCTCTCCCTCTACACTCCTCTACTTCCTCCTCCTCATTCATCTCTCCCTCTACCACTCTCTACTTCCTCCTCATTCATCTCTCCTCTACCACTCCTCTACTTCCTTCTCCTCATCATCTCTCCTCTACCACTCTCATCCTTCTCCTCATCATCTCCCTCTACCCCTCCCTACTTCTCCTCCTCATGCATCTCTCCTCTACACTCTCTATTCCTCTCCATCATTCATCTCCCCTAACTCCTCTACCTCCTTTCTCCTCATTCATCTCTCCTCTACACTCCTCTACTTCCTCCTCCTCATTCATCTCTCCTTCTAACACACCTCTACTTCCTCCTCCTCATTCATCTCTCCCTCTACCACTCCTCTACTTCCTTCTCCTCATTCATCTCTCCCTTACCCTCTCTACTTCTCCCCTCATTCCATCTCTCCGCTACCACTCACTCTACCTCCTCCTCCTCATTCATCTCTCCCTCTACCACTCCTCTACTTCCTTCTCCTCATTCATCTCTCCCTCTACCACTCCTCTACTTCCTCCTCCTCATTCATCTCTAGATCTACCACTCCTCTACTTCCTCCTCCTCATTCATCTCTCCTCTACCACTCCTCTACTTACTCCTCATTCATCTCTCCTCTACCACTCCTCTACTTCCTCCTCCTCATTCATCTCTCCCTCTACCACTCCTCTACTTCCTTCTCCTCATTCATCTCTCCCTCTACCATCCTCTACTTCCTTCTCCTCATTCATCTCTCCCTCTACCACTCCTATACTTCCTTCTCCTCATTCATCTGCTCCCTCTTACTCACTCCTGCCTACTCCCTCTCATCCTCTACCTCATTTCATCTCTCCTCTACCACTCCTCTACTTCCTTCTCCTCATTCATCTCTCCCTCTACCACTCCTCACTCTCTACTTCCTTCCCTCTATCTCCTCATTCATCTCTCCCTCTGACCACTCTCTACTTCCTCCTCCTCATTCATACTCTCCATCTACCACTCCTCTACTTCCTCCTGCTCATCATCTCTCCCTCTACCACTCCTCTACTTCCTTCTCTCATTCATCTCTCCCTCTACCACTCCTCTACCTCCTTCTCCTCATTCATCTCTCCTCTACCACTCCTCTACTTCCTTCTCCTCAATTCATCTCTCCCTCTACCACTCTCTACTTCCTCCTCCTCATTCATCTCTCCCTCTACCACTCCTCTACTTCTCCTCCTCATTCATCTCTCCCTCTACACTCCTCTACTCCCCTCCTCATTCATCTTCCTTCTACACTCCTCTTCCTCCTCCTCATTCATCTCTCCCTTTACCACTCCTCTACTTCCTCCTCCTCATTCATCTCTCCCTCTACCACTCCTTTACTTCCTCCTCCTCATGCATCTCTCCCTCTACTACTCCTCTACTTCCTTCTCCTCATTTCATCTCTCCCTCTACCACTCCTCTACTTCCTTCTCCTCATTCATCTCTCCCTCTACCCCTCCTCTACTTCCTCCTCCTCATTCATCTCTCCCTCTGCCACTCCTCTACTTCTCCTCCTCATTCATCTCTCCTCTATCCACTCTCTACTTCCTTCTCCTCATTCATCTCTCCTCTACCACTCCTCTACATCCTTCTCCTCATTCATCTCTCCATCTACCACTCCTCTACTTCCTTCTCCTCTTCATCTCTCCCTCTACACTCCTCTACTTCCTTCTCCTCATCATCTCTCCTCTACCACTCCTCATTTCCTTCCCTCATCCATCATAGCCCACCATTAATAACCCAATAACAATACTCTCCATGATACATTTTCCATTTAACTTAACATGGGGGAGATGGACATGGAATCTTTCATTACAATGTAGTAAGTTGACCTGCATGTGGAGAGTTGTAGCATTGAGTGGTTCATCAAGTATTAGTTAGCCAGTCTATGACACAGATTAGAGAAGACATTAGCCCCCTATCACAGGATGGACACACAACAACTTGACCTGGGTGACACAATACACGTGCGCAGATACACACACTCTTTAGACCACCTACGTAAGAGGTCTGTCAAATTCATGGTTATGTCAGGTTTGTGTGTAATCACTGAGTGTGAGTGACAGTAGAGAGAGAGAGTACAGCATGTTCTACAGATAACACTTCTCTCCTAAAGACAGTAAGCATCACTTGCGTCACTCACACAGACCTACATATCTACTCAGACATTCACACCTTAAATGTGTAAGAACACAAACAACACCAGAGATAAACCCAATATGATGAGGCGTTCATATCAACAGAACCACCTATACCAAAGACTAAGGTTATACGATATACTGTACACTCTTCACACAGCAGATCAGTTCAAGTTTAGCTGAAGCTAACAGCACACGTTATCATGATGTTAATTGACACGGTCCATCATTCTCTATCATTGGCACAATCCAGACTTTCACAACAACACTAACAACAACCAAGCTAGCTACAGTATTACTGCTAGTGCCCAGAACCTCGCTTTGCTTGGCGAGGCATCAGTACCTAGGTCTTTGCTTGGCCGAGCATCAGTACCTCAGGTCTTTGCTTGGCCTAGCATCAGTACCTCAGGTCTTTGCTGGCCCAGGCATCAGTACCTCACGTCTTTGCTTGGCCGAGGCATCAGTTAACCATCAGCTCTTTGTTGGCCGAGGCATCAGTACTCTAGTCTTTGCTTGGCCGAGGCATCAAGTACCTCAGGTCTTTGCTTGGCTGAGGCATCAGTACCTCAGGTCTTTGCTTGCCGAGGCATCAGTACCTCAGGTCTTTGCTTGGCCGAGGCATCAGTACCTCAGGTCTTTGCTTGGCCGAGGGTCTCAGTTTTGTGCAGGCTCAGTACCTCAGGTTTTGCTTGCCGAGCACAGTACCTCAGCGTCTTTGCCTTGGCCGAATCCAGTACCGCAGGTC
>NC_036866.1:26540384-26548342 GCF_002910315.2 Salvelinus sp. IW2-2015
TCAGTAAGGGAATGTCAGCATCATGCTATTTTAGCAATTTGCTATATTTAAGAGCATATGATAGAACTAAACTGTCTAGAGCAGAACCTCTATTAGTGGCTGCCACTTACCTTGAGCAGGAACATGTTGTAGCAGCACTGTGTCCAGTCTACCAGATCTATCTCTGTCTCCCATTCTTCTCCCATTCAGGAGTCAGCGTTGGTCATGCTGCCAGAGGGAACCAGTAATCCAGTCATAACGGTAACACTGATGACCAGTGTCCAGTTCACTGGGTCCATGTGGAATTGTAGAGTTTTAGTCTCTAAGATCTATCCATCTCCCAGTCTTCTGCCATTCAGAAGAGAGGTAGTCCAGTGTTCTCAGTGTTCCTCTTCCTGCCACAGTGGCCTCAGTAATCTAGGGAGCAGACTAACTAAAAGTGACTGACTAAATGTTCTGGGTCAGATCAGAATTCTGTCTGGCAACCCAAAGCCTGAATCAGGCCATGTTGATGACGGGTCAGTACCGGTCAGTACTGGTCAGTACCGGTTGGCTGATTTGGTGTGATCCAGTGACTCTGTTCTGCTGAGTCTGACTGAGTTCTGGAGGGTAGTGTGTGTGTGTCATAGCTTCGCTACTACAGAGAGGGAGGATTTGTCAATCAAACCAGGACACGTCTAGGGGAGTTTCATGTCAGCACGCAGGTCTACCCTCTGCACCTACACATTATGGAGCCAGTGTGGTGCTCGGAAGGGAGAGCAAACAGCCTTATCTATTCCCGTCTTCAGTTTAAAGCCTCTTAAGCACCTGTTAGTGTCTCCAGGTCTAAAGGTTTACTGATAATCACATTTTGGGTCAGTAGGGGTTACAGTCTGCTGCCCTGATGCGGACACACTCACACACGTTCAGAGGGATTGTCAAAGAAACATAAAAAGTAGTATGTATGTTCTTGAATCAGCGATTGCAAGATGCTACATGCTTCTGAAAATAGAGGTATTAAGTGTGCATGTTTCATTTATAAGGCACAAACCTCTGATCAGGGCCAATGAAAGTTGAGAGAACTTTTTGAAAATCTATCTGTGTATCACCTCTATCTATGGAGGGGAAGTGGGAGAAGGGAGGAAGACAGGGGATGGGTCATGGTTGCCAGTGATGATGAAGGAGAACCAGGAAGTGCAGACTCACAGTGTTTCTGCTGAATCATCCTCTGCAGCAATCCTTTGTGTGTGTGTGTGTGTGTGTGTGTGTGTGTGTGTGTGTGTGTTGTGTGTGTGTGTGTGTGTGTGTGTGTGTGTGTGTGTGTGTGTGTGTGTGTGTGTGTGTGTGTGTGTGTGTGTGTGTGTGTGTGTGTGTGTGTGTGTGTGTTGTGTGTGTGTGTGTGTGTGTGTGTGTGTGTAGAAGGTTATAGTCCTTTGTCCTAAGAGGAGAGGAGGGTGAGGTCCCCTCCCTCTCTATGTCATCCCTGCAGCAGTGGAGGTCACCTTGGTATGAAGTCACACAGACACGTGCACGTACGCACCACTATCACGTACGCACACGTACATGCACACCCATGCACGCACGCACACACACACAGTGGAGGCTGCTGAGGGAGGATGGCTCATAATAATGTCTGGAAACCATGTGTTTGATGTACAGTACCAGTCAAACGTTTGGACACACCTACTCATTCAAGGTTTTTTTTAAATACATTTTACTTTTTCTACTATGAAATAAACAATATGGAATCATGTAGTAACCAAAAAACGTTTTATATTTGAGATTCTTCAAAGTATCCACCCTTGGCCTCGATGACAGCTGTGCACGCTCTTGGCATTCTCTTAACCAGCTTCGTGAGGTAGTCACCTGGAATGATTTTCAATTAACAGGTGTGCCTTGTTAAAAGTTAATTTGTGGAATTTCTTTCCTTCTCTAATGCGTTTGAGCTATCAGTTGTTGTTTGGACAAGGTAGGGTGCTATACAAAAGATAGCCCTATTTGGTAAAAGACTAAGTCCATACTATGGCAAGAACAGCTCAAATAAGCAAGAGAAACGACAGTCCATCAAAACTTTGACATGAAGGTCAGTCAATGAGGAAAATTTCCAAGAACTTTGAACTTTTTTCAAGGTGCAGTCGCAAAAACCATCAAGAGCTATGATGAAACTGGCTCTCTCAGAGGACAGCGACAGGAAAAAGGAAGACCCAGTTACCTCTGCTGCAGAGGATAAGTTCATTAGAGTTAACTGCACCCCAGAAATTGCAGCCCAAATAAATTCTTCACAGAGTTCAAGTAACAAACACATCTCAACATCAACTGTTCAAAGGAGACAGCGTGAATCAGGCTTTCATAGTCAAATTGCTGCAAAGAAACCAGTACTAAAGGCACCAATAATAAGAAGAGACTGTCTTTGGCCAAGAAACACGAGCAATGGACATTAGACTGGTGGAAATCGTCCTTTGGTCTGATGAGTCCAAATTTGAGATTTTTGGTGTCTTTGTGAGATGCAGAGTAGGTGAACGGATGATCTCCCCATGTGTGGTTCCCACCGTGTTGTTTAGCATGGAGGATGAGGTGTGATGGTGTGGGGGTGCTTTGCTGGTGACACTGTCTGTGATTTATTTAGAATTCAAGGCACACTTAACCAGCATGGCTACTACAGCATTCTGCAGCGATACGCCATCTCATCTGGTTTGTGCTTAGTGGGTTTAACATTTGTTTTTCAACMGGACAATGACCCAACACACCTCCATCCTGTGTAAGGGCTATTTGACCAAGRAGGGTGATGGAGTGCTGCGTCAGATGACCTGGCCTCCACAATCATCTGACCTCAACCCAAGTGTGTCACACCCTGATCTGTTTCACCTGTCTTTGTGATTGTCTCCACCCCCCTCCGGGTRTCGCCCATCTTCCCCGTTATCCCCGGTGTACTTATACCTGTGTTTTCTGTCTGTCTRTTGCCATTTCGTCTTGTTTGTTCAAGCCTACCAGCGTTTTGTGTCTCAGCTCCTGTTCTTTCCAGTTTCTCTTTTCTCGTCCTCCTGGGTTTTAACCCTTGYCTATCCTGACCCTGTACCCGCCTGCCTGACCAATCTGCCTGACCTGACCCTGAGCCTGCCTGCCGTCCTGTTCCTTGGCCTCTACTCTGGATTATCGACCACTGCCTGCCTTGACCTGTCGTTTGCCTGTCGCTGTTGTTACAATACACATTGTTACTTCACACAGTCTGCACTTGGGTCTTACCTTGGGACCTGATAAATTGAGATGGTTTGTGATGAGTTGGACCGCAGAGTGAAGGAAAAGCAGCCAGTGCTCAGCATATGTGGGAACTCCTTCAAGACTGTTGGAAAATAATTCCAGGTGAAGCTGGTTGAGATAATGCCAAGAGTGTGCAAAGCTGTCATCAAGGCAAAGGGTGGCTGCTTTGAAGAATATAAAATATATATTAGTTTAACAMATTTTTGKCTATTACATGATTCCATATGTGTTATTTCATAGTTTTGAAGTCTTCACTATTATTCTACAAAGTAGAAAATAGTAAAAATAAAGAATACTTTTGAATTAGTAGGTGTGTCCAAACTTTTGACTGGTACTGTATGTGATACTATTCCACCTATTCTGCTCCAGCCATTACCACGAGCCCGTCCTCCGCAATTAAGGTGCCACCAACCTCCTGTGATACACACACATGGTTGCTATAAGAACTATGCACACCAACATACACAGTAACACACAGTCAGGCATAGACATCTGCAAACACACACCTTTGCCACCTTTTCTAACTCGATCAGCGATAACCAGACCGTGTCTCTGTCTGCCCTATATACACACAAGCACAACTCTCACTACTGTGAGTGTAAGRCAGTGAGCAGACAGAGTGCGACGGAGGCATCTTTCGGAAGCTTCTAGAAAGACACCAAAGTAAGTCACGCTCCAGCATTTTTCTGCCCCAGTAAACTCGGTCCACTTTCTCCTTATATCCACGCGCGCACGCTAGTGATAGGGGTTGTGGCAGTATGACAGTGATAAGTGATAGTGGTTGTGGCAGTATGACAGTGATAGTGATAGTGGTTGTGGCAGTATGAACATTGATAGTGATAGTGGTTGTGGCGGTATGACAGTGACAGTGTTAGTGGTTTGGCAGTATGACAGTGATAGTGATAGTGGTTGTGACAGTATGTACAGTGACAGTGATAGTGGTTGTGGCAGTATGACAGTGATATGATAGTGGTTGTGGCAGTATGACAGTGATAGTGATAGGTGGTTTGTGGCAGTATGACAGTGATAGTTGGTTGTGGCAGTATGACAGTGATAGTGATAGTGGTTGTGGCAGTATGACAATGATAGTGGTTGTGGCAGTATGATAGTGTAAAAGTGGTTGTGGCAGTATGACAGTGATAATGATAGTGGTTGTGGCAGTATATGACAGTGATAGTGATAGTGGTTGTGGGCAGTATGACAGTGATAGTGATAGTGGTTGTGGCAGTATGATAGTGGATAGTGTTTGTGGCAGTATGACAGTGATAGTGATAGTGGTTGTGGCAGTATAACAGTGACATGGTAGTGGTTGTGGCAGTATGACAGTGATAGTGATAGTAGTTGTGGCAGTATGACAGTGATGTGGTTTGGCCAGTATGACAGTGATAGTGATAGTGGTTGTGGCAGTATGACAGTGACAGTGATAGTGGTTGTGGCAGCATGACAGTGATAGTGGTTGTATGGGAGTATGACAGTGACAGAGATTTGTGGTTGTGGCAGTATGACAGTGATGTTGATAGTGGTTGTGGCAGTAATACAGTGACAGTGATGGTGGTTGTGGCAGCATGACAGTGATAGTGATAGTGGTTGTGGCATGATATGATAGTAGCAGTGATAGTGTTTGTGGCAGCATGACAATGATAGTGATAGTGGTTGTGGCAGAATGACAGTGACAGTGATAGTGGTTGTGGCAGTATGACAGTGATAGTGATAGTGGTTGTGGCAGTATGACAGTGACAGTGATAGTGGTTGTGGCAGCATGACAGTGATAGTGATAGTGGTTGTGGCAGTATGACAGTGATAGTGATAGTGGTTGTGGCAGTATGACAGTGACAGTGATAGTGGTTGTGGCAGCATGACAGTGATAGTGATAGTGGTTGTGGCAGTATGACAGTGATAGTGATGGTGGTTGTGGCAGTATGACAGTGACAGTGGTAGTGGTTGTGGCAGCATGACAGTGATAGTGATAGTGGTTGTGGCAGTATGCCGTGGCAGTGATAGTGGTTGTGGCAGTATGACAGTGATAGTGATAGTGGTTGTGGCAGTATGACAGTGATAGTGATAGTGGTTGTGGCAGTATGACATGATAGTGATAGTGGTTGTGGCAGTATGATAGTGATAGTGATAGTGGTTGTGACAGTATGACAGTGACAGTGATAGTGGTTGTGGCAGTATGACAGTGATAGTGATAGTGGTTGTGGCAGTATGACAGTGATAGTGATAGTGGTTGTGGCAGTATGACAGTGATAGTGATAGTGGTTGTGGCAGTATGACAGTGATAGTGATAGTGGTTGTGGCGGTATGACAGTGACAGTGATAGTGGTTTTGGCAGTATGACAGTGATAGTGATAGTGGTTGTGGCAGTATGACAGTGATAGTGATAGTGGTTGTGGCAGTATGACAGTGATAGTGATAGTAAGTTGTGGCAGTATGACAGTGATATTGATAGTGGTTGTGGCAGTATGACATTGATAGTGATAGTGGTGTGGCGGTATGACAGTGACAGTGTTAGTGGTTATGGCAGTATGACAGTGATAGTGAAGTGGTTGTACAGTATGACAGTGACAGTGATAGTGGTTGTGGCAGTATGACAGTGATAGTGATAGTGGTTGTGGGCACTATGACAGTGATAGTGGTGTTGTGGCAGTATGACAGTGATAGTGATAGTGGTTGTGGCAGTATGACAGTGATAGTTGGTTGTGGCAGTATGATAGTGATAGTGGTTGTGGCAGTATGACAGTGATAATGATAGTGGATAGGACAGAATCTTTCTCTCTCCCTCCTGTGTTAACTGTTGTCGTGTCTTTGGCTATGCCAGATTAATTGCTATGACATACTATTCTATAAAATATTTCTCCGTAATTAATATTACCTGATTGAACTAATCATGTAAATGTAATTAACTAGAGAGGACACCACGAAATAATATTTATAGAGCTGTTAACTTCGCATAAACTCTTAAAGATTTAGTAATATTTTACGTCAATAGCAGTCAAAATTAATCGTCATCTCATTCAGTCTCATATTCTGAAAGTTGTTAAATTCTTGGTTATCTGCAAGAATCCTGGCTAACAGTTGAACAGCATTACAAAATTGGGTTTAATTATTTATTTACTAAATACCTAACTAATCACACAGAATCACACATACACAATTAAATCATAACTTGATTACAAATTGCCGTCATATAAGGAAAATGTCCCTAGCGGGCGGAACAGATATGACAGCTTGTTACACAAAGAAAAGGGGTGGGATTTTAGTGAAAGAGCGGGAGACTGGAACATAGGCGAAGCTGTGCTATCGTAAATACAGCATCTTATGCATTCTAAATTACCGCCCATTTGAAAAGGAAAATGCAATAAATATTTACTCTGAGCTGCGCTTCAGTAGGTTGGTGGTAGATGGAAGACCGTATCGCCAACCCGAGTCTCTGTCCTTTGAAGAATGTCTCTGGTGGTCACTGGATACGTTGGAGTAACGTCGTTGTGTAGTAGACGGGATATCGGACTGTCCTTCCTAACCTGCGTTTGTAGCAGCTGTTGCTAACTCAACGGCTAGGAGGTATCACTTCTGTAGTGAATACGAGTTCAAAGTTCATACCATTTACAACCAAAGTTCATGCTGATGTTGGCTTAGTTCTGTAGTTATTATCTGAACCATTCTGACATCGGATCGTCATCCTAATGTTACCCGGAACAGGAAGTTATATTTTTGTCAATGGCTTATATAGTGGAGGGAGAGGGGTGTGTCTGAAAAGTTTATAACCCATGCCTCTTCACAGGGGCGGGCCACTGTTTGAGCAGAGGCCCAAACTTATGAAAACCCAAATCTCTCATTTGGAAGCTAAAATTACATTTCATCTCTTCACAAATAATTTCATATTCAAACATTTGAATTAAACAACAATTCCATGTGAATCCGATACCTTGAGGTTTAGACTTTCCACAGTAGAGTTTATGTCATTCTATCATTGATGAGACTGTGTCAGAGGGCAACCGAACTGACATAATATACCTTAAGTACCACCGCATATGTTCAGTTGGTCGGATTACCAGAATATAGTTCATTTCCCCCCAACTTCTGATGTTCCCAGAATCTCTATGTTAACCAAAGGGTTTTTCTTATGTCACATCAGTAGGGAAGAGGAACGGGGGAGGGGGAAGAGGTATTTATGTCTGTCATAAACCTACCCCCAGGCCAAAGTCATGACACTGTGTTCTCCCATATTCCCCTGGACCCCTGGGGTTAGCATCATGTTTACTCCGTTTCTCTCTATGATCTAGCCCGTCTAAATTAAATATGGATTAACATGTGTTTAAAGTTTGGGTCCGGGGTGTGGCCTGTGTGTGTGTCAGGAATGAGAGTGCATGTGTGTGTGTTTTTAGGTGATAGTGGTGTCCAGACTATGGTTTGTGCAGTGATGACTTTGAGGTAATGTGTGTGCACAATTCAGTGGCGTTGTTGTGGACATGTAGGCAGACACCCAAAGGCAAAGTGCAAATAAACTATAACTGAATTAGCGTTGGAGAAACAAGCCATGTACTTATTTCACCCTGAAAGTGTGTGTGTGTGGTGTGTGTGTGTGTGTGTGTGTGTGTGTGTGTTGTGTGTGTGTGTGTGTGTGTGTGTGTGTTGTGTGGTGTGTGTGTTGTGTGGTGTGTGTGTGTGTGTGGTTGTGTGTGTGTGTGTTGTGTGTGTGTGTGTGTGTGTGTGTGTGTGTGTGTGTGTGTGTGCGCGCGCGC
>NC_036866.1:26548367-26560400 GCF_002910315.2 Salvelinus sp. IW2-2015
CCATCTCTCCCCACATATCATATACACACTCACATGCATGTGCACAAAACACACACACACACACAAACACACACACACACACACACACACACACACACCACCCCTCTCCCCTCTCATCTGTCAACCTCCTAACTCTATGACATGGCCACTAACAGGGGAAGCAGTGTGTGTGTGTGTGTGTGTGTGTGTGTGTGTGTGTGTGTGTGTGTGGTTGTGTGTGTGTGTTGTGTGTGTGTGTGTGTGTGTGTGTTTGTGTGTGTGTGTGTGTGTGTGTGTGTGGGGTGTGTGTGTGTGTGTGTGTGTGTTAATGAGGGGGTTCTAGTGCATGTTTTAATTGATGACCTCAGCCTGCCCTCCCGCTGTCAAATTGTAGCATATGCTATTGGCCAGTGAGAGATGGAGGAAAAGAGAGAGAGAAAAAAGAGAAAGGGGAGAGAAGGGGGAATGAGAAGGAGAGAGAGTGTATGCAGCAAATGTTATAGGCAGTATGTGAAATAAAATGACCAGGGTGTGTTAGTGACAGATTGACAGGCCTGTAACGTCTTGTGTTTCCTGAGAGACCTTTACACTGGACTTAACCCATGGCTCCTCCCTCTCTACTACCTCTGACCCCTCCTCCCTGTTTCTCCTTGATCCTCCCCTTGCCTCTCTGTCCACCTCTTTTCCTCTCGTTCTCCTCTGCTCTGCCCCTCTAGCCCCCAATCATCCACTCCCGCTCCGACCCCACGACCAATGCCTCAACGCCACCATATAGAAGAAAACGGACACAATCACGACATACTGATAGCATGAAGACAGGAGCTGGAACCTTAGACCGGACGGAGTGTGTGAACATATCCTCAGCGGCTGGCCTCCTTTCGCCCTCCCCCAAGTGTCCACTTCCCAAAAAACCCAGTGAATTGTCTCCCCTGCCTGTGTACTGCTATACATTGGAAAACCCAAAGCAGCAACAATCAGGACAAAAAGAATAACACTGTCAGGACAATGGGTTCCCGCAGAATAAGCAGAGCAGAGAAGGCACAACGTTAGAAACACAGTAGTTCAACGGTATACATAGAGCGTAGCCGCCAGTCTCAGTCGTTGGACCATATGCTCCCTAATGGTTAAAACCTACCTGTTCGTGGCCAAACCGGTGGGTGCCGGCGAGGTGGGCTGTTTAAGTCGTCAAGGCAAGATGCGTTTTGATGTAGAATATGGACAAAAGCTACTGTCCTGAAAGGGCAAGTGCATTGCCCGGTCTTCAGAATAATAAAGAAGTAGTTGGGGCTTGAAAAGACTGACCCATAGGAATAGGAACTGTCGCGATATGATTGAATACTCTAGTTGTATCAGGACCTTATATAAGTGCGGCTACTCGCGTGAACCCTTGGCGCGTGACTGTGCTGAGAAGTGCCCTTCTGTGAGCGATCTCTGTCCCTAGAAGCCTGGTGTGACTGAGAACAGAAATAAGGCAGGATATCCAGGCTAGCAATCCGAACCCCTTATTTAAATTAGCGAATCCGGCAGCCGTACCTTGCAAGTTAATCGCAGTCTGTGCAATCATGCAGACGTATGTTCACTGAGAGTGGTCCGGTCTATGGTGTGTCAGTGAATCACCGACTAGTGGCTCGATGAACTGAAACTCGAATGGTTGTCACTAAGGAAGTATCCATTGACAATGAAATAACTGCGAATTCAAAGTCGGATTCGATGTTAAAAGAGCGAGACTTGTAAGCAGGAGCCGTGAAGTCTGTCTCGTAGTCGTAGCGCTGAGGCCAAGGCTTTCGACTCTGTCAATCATGACACGCATAGTGTATTTCTTATCGCAGAGTGCTCCCAGAGTAGCCTCGTGATTTGACTCTGTTTGCATAAGTAGATTGAGACTGCGCTTTGCCTTCGTGGGCATGTGCCACTAAACTCTGAGACAGTTGAGTCATTAGCATAGAATTCAGTGTGTGTAAAATCCTCCGGCCCCGGGGCCTGTGGGCGGAACACCGCGGCCCAGCCTCCGGATATGATGCCCTGAGTGGGAATGTTAGCGGCGTCCAGGGTTCAATTATCTGTGGCGATGCGCTATGTAGAGTGAAATGATAGTGGTTTATATCAATCGATGTTGTTGCTCGGCCTGGCTCCCTGATGACAGTGCATCTTACTCCATAGTTGAGGTCCATGCTCTGGCAGTCTACGCATGACGACCCCATTCTGTATATATACACTCAGTGACGAGCTCCTTCCGTGTAGTGTACTGATCTGGGTCAGTGAACTAACCTCCTCTACTCCGAACAAGCTGTAATAAGTGAGAATGAGTAAGTTGTTGGAGCCAAGTTGATCGCCACTACAAGATGACCAAAGTCAATACGTTGTCTCTTGTCCGGTGGGGCTCCAAAACGCCATTGCTCTTGAAAAACGGCATAGTACTTGTAGATTAGTACTAAGGGAAATTGATGAACCAAGATGTGGACCAGAGACTTGTTTCGTAACTCGTTCGCTGCCACGCACCGTCCGCCCGACGTATGTGTACATCAGACACGCGCCAGTGATATAATGACCCCCGAGTGATTGTTATAGTGGGGTCCGACTGTGGCTCTCATTATGGACAACTAAATATACCTAGGCTGTAGTATCTGACTCCTAAGGTGATGCGACTAAGTGATGAGTGGAATCTGTTTGCGCCTGCCATGCCAGTGATGATGATAGAGGCGTCATACTTGTCTAAGACAGCGATTACTCGCATCATCACGTATGACGTTAGATAGTGTAATTGTCGGTCCCAGGAATCACATGACCATTTGTACGGTTGATTGTAGTCGGCTCTGTGCCAGTATGGACCCAGTGATAGTGATAGTTGATGGTGTTGGCCAGTATGACCAGTGACAGTGATAGTGGCTGTGTGCCGGCCGCCCATACAGTAGATAGTGGTTGTGGGAATATGACCCAGTGACCAGAGATTGTGGTTGTGGGCAGTATACCAGTGAAGTGTGTGATAAGTGGTGGGAGTATTACAGTGACAGTGAATGGTGGGTTGGCCAGATGGACAGTTGATAGTGATAAAGTGGTTTGTGGAGTATGATGTGACAGTGATAGTGGTTGTGGCCAGCATGAACAATGATAGTGATTTTAAGGTGGTTGTGGCAGTATTACAGTGACAGTGATGGTGGGTTGTGGAAGCTGAAGTGAGTTAAGTGATAAGTGGTGTTTGGAGTATGATTAGTGACCAGTCGAAATAAGTCGAGTAAGGGTGTCTCGGCCCAACCTATTAACAAACTGACTTCACTGCATCTAAGTGAGTACTCTCTCCTAGTGCCAAGAATATGACACAGTTGGACAAGTCTTAGTATAGTGTCTTTACCCGATCCAGTGCGACTTAATGTAAACGTGGGACGGATGAAGTGGTTCATCATGCAAAATAAACTTCCTAGTATACTCTACGGCCACAGCAATACATGGACGCGCATGATCTTCAGTATCGAGACATATGGTCGTCATCCTGTTGTTGTTTACAAAATTACCTTATACCCACACCGAGCCCAGCGCGCGACGACGTTAGTGCATTACTTAGATCAGTGTCTGCCCGTGTCTGCTGTACATATTCCGTCGCCATGAGCAACGTTATGAGCGAGTCATCACGAGGTAGTGGGTCATCTGTGAAAAGGCAGTGTATGCTTAACGAAAGCGCTCCTTTATCGCAGTGCACTGCATTTGATAGACTCACACCAGTACAGCGATACACGTGGCTCGAGTAGCAGACATCCACGCTCGATACGTAGATGGAGTTGAGTTATCTCACTATTTATCGGCCACTAAATGAACCAAGAATCGATAGATGATACTTGGGTCCTGTTTGGCGCCTTCTATGCCTTCAGTATGACCAGCTTGACGCTGGCACCTTGTGACTGGGTAAGATGAGATGTGTAAAACGCGAGGACATGTCGATTGGACGATCTGAAAGGTGATAGTTGGAGATTTAGGCCCCCTCGGCAGTAGTTATAGAACCCGTGGGCCGCTATCTAGTATGGCGAGTAGTTAGTGGGTATAACGATATGTGCGGCAGGCAGCTATGACAGTATGATAGTAGATAGTTGTGTGTGGCAGGTCTATAGACATCATACTGGTGATAGTAGGTAATAGCCACCTGTGGCAATATGTACTACCGTGATCCGTTGAAGCTCCCAGTAGCCTGGTTTGGCAATAGTAGTAGTGATAATGTGGGTATAGTGCTGGTGCAGGTATCTGAACACCACCTGGGATATGATAGTTGGTATCTGTGCCTATGACAGCTGGTCACCATGAGTACATCAGCAGTGATCAAGTGATTAGTGGTTCACGCCAGGTTGTTAAAGGCGAGTCGATACAAAGTCTAGCGTGGATCCGTCGGCTGCCGGCAAGGAAAATGTGGACGCAGTAGGACGAACCAAGGCAGCGGATAACAACAGTAGACATTGGTAGAGATGATGGATGGGAGCCAGAAGTAAATGACGAATAGATAGTCGAATAACAAGATACAGTGAATCGTGAGGCAGTGAGAAATATGAGACACGAAGAATAGATAGGTCTGTAAAAACGGGCAAGATAGTATGACAGGATTCCAGTATGGTAAACAGTACCTAGGTGGAAACAATGTCAAGGCTAGCACCACGCATAAAACCAACGGATAATGACGAGATTGGAGACAGTATTAGATAGCTCGTTAAGTCAACATAATAGTGTGTCGAAGCGGAATGGGATAACAGTCGCCTCTGCGATTAGCATAGGGCGCAATACCTACTATGACAGTGACAGAGATTGTGGTTGTGGCAGTATGACAGTGATGTTGATAGTGGTTGTGGCAGTATTACAGTGACATGGATGGTGGTTGTGGCAGCCATGACAGTGATAGTGATAGTGGTTGTGGCAGATATGATAGTGACAGTGATAGTGTTTGTGGCAGCATGACAATGATAGTGATAGTGGTTGTGGCAGAATGACAGTGACAGTGATAGTGGTTGTGGCAGTATGACAGTGATAGTGATAGTGGTTGTGGCAGTATGACAGTGACAGTGATAGTGGTTGTGGCAGCATGACAGTGATAGTGATAGTGGTTGTGGCAGTATGACAGTGAAGTGATAGTGGTTGTGGCAGTATGACAGTGACAGTGATAGTGGTTGTGGCAGCATGACAGTGATAGTGATAGTGGTTGTGGCAGATGACAGTGATAGTGATGGTGGTTGTGGCAGTATGACAGTGACAGTGGTAGTGGTTGTGGCAGCATGAACGTGATAGTGATAGTGGTTGTGGCAGTATGACCGTGGCAGTGATAGTGGTGTTGGCAGTATGACAGTGATAGGTTGTGGTTGTGGCAGTATGACAGTGATAGTGATAGTGGTTGTGGCAGTATGACAGTGATAGTGATAGTGGTTGTGGCAGTATGATAGTGATAGTGATAGTGGTTGTGACAGTATGACAGTGATAGTGATAGTGGTTGTGGCAGTATGACAGTGAAGTGATAGTGGTTGTGGCAGATATGACAGTGATAGTGATAGTGGTTGTGGCAGTATGACAGTGATAGTGATGTGGTTGTGGCAGTATGACGTGATAGTGATAGTGGTGTGGCAGTATGGAACAGTGAAGTGATAGTGTGTGTTGTGGCGAGTATTGACAGTGATAGTGTTTTGGTTGGAGTATGACAGTGATAGTGATAGTGGTTGTGTGACAGGTATGACGAGTGATAGTGATAGGGGTTGTGGCAGTATGACAGTGATAGTGATAGTGGTTGTGGCAGTATGACAGTATAGTGATAGTGGTGTTGTGGCAGTTGTACATAGTGAGTGACGTGTACAGAAGTCGTGTGGTGAGTGGTTATGTGATATGCAGTGAAGTAGTTAGGTTATGGCAGGTATGACAGTGATAGTGATTAGTGGTTGTGGCAGTATGACAGTGACAGTGATAGTGGTGTTGTGCATATGACAGAAGTTACGTAGTTGTTGCAGTTGACAGTGATTATGATAGTGGTTGTGTGCCTAGTATGTAAAGTTGTGATATAGTGTGTGGTGTTGGACAGTATGACGGTGAATAGTGGTGGTGTGGCAGTATGACATGTAGAATAAGTGTTGTGGCGGGTTAGTACAGTGATATGGTGCAGTATAGTATAGTAGTGTTAGTCTTTTGTGGCATGCTCATTGACAGTGAATAATGATATGGATAGGACAAGAATCTTTCTCTCTCCCTCCTGTGTTTAACTGTTGTCGTGTCTTTGGCTTATGCACGAGTATAATTGCTATGACATACTATTCTATAAAATAATTTCTCCGTATTAATATTACGCTGATTGAACTAATCATGTAAATGTAATTTAACTAGAGAGGGACACCACCGAAAATAATATTTATTATAGCTGTTAACTTCCGAATAAACTCTTAAAGATTTTTAGTAATATTTACCGTCAATAGCAGTCAAAATTAATCGTCGTATCTCATTCAGTCTCATTATATTCTGAAAGTTGTTAGAAACCAATAAAAGGCAACGTTTATTGGGGCCAAAAGGGGAACTATACAGAGTGACACAGGGCCACAGCTCATTACAGTCTGAGCTGCACAGGTGATTCCCATTAAACAGCACACTCTACTGGTCATCTCCAGAACTGCTGCTGAGGAGAGGGCTCTTCAGAGGAACAAAGATAAAAAATATATTTACAAGCAATGCACATGGACACACAAATATAAAATGCCAAACCTTGGGAAGACACAACAAGATGTACTGTTTTCATTCCAAAAAGGTCTGTCCTGATGACTTGAACTGTACATGAAGTCAGACATCATTACAGTGAATTTACAGCATGATTATCTGTCTCAGGCCTGGGAAATTATTTTCCATGGAGGGCCACATTAGAATATATTTTTGCCATCATGGGCCAGAATCATATTACAGGATTATACATCATGTGTATGACTGTGTTGGCAGATATGTAAACTGTATACTGTAAATCACGTCCAGATATGTTACTTATTTTACTTTTTTAACATGCACAGAAATAAACCACATCTATGTTCTCCTTTTTTCATTATTAAACATGCAGTGAACTACACGGAGGGAAAAGTACACTGTGCATTCAGCACCACGGACAGAACTCTTGTTAACGGGTACAAAAACACAAGAAAGAGAGAGAGCTCAACATTACATTTAAACTACTCAATCAGTGTGAGGAGTGAAGTCTCTGATAGGCATTGACTAGAGCAGTGAAGTCCGGTATAGTTTCTGACGTCGCTATGCGCAGGATTGCTGAGAGGTGAGAGTCAGTAAGAGATGATCTGTGTCTTGACTTGTTATATTTCATCACTGAAAATGTCTGTTCATACATAGGTTGACCCAAACATTACAAACATCTCCTGAGCATGACTCCTAATCTTTGGAAAGTTTTGTTCATCGAGAGATGCATAGAACCTCGTCAGTTCTATGCATCTCGTCAACGTCAACAGTGAAGAGGCGACTCCGGGATGCTGGCTTTCTAGGCAGAGTTGCAAAGAAAAAGCCATATCTCAGACAGGCCAATAAAAAGAAAAGATTAAGATGGGCAAAACTCTGCCTAGAAGGCCAGCATCGCGGAGTCGCCTCTTCACTATTGACGTTGAGACTGGTGTTTTGCGGCTACTATTTAATGAAGCTGCCATTTGAGGACTTGTGAGGCGTCTGTTTCTCAAACTAGACACTCAAACTAGACACTCTAATGTACTTGTCCTCTTGCTCAGTTGTGCACCGTGGCCTCTCACTCCTCTTTCTATTCTGGTTAGAGCCAGTTTGCGCTGTTCTGTGAAGGGATAAGTACACAGCGTTGTACGAGATCTCAGTTTCTTGGCAATTTCTCGCATGGAATATCCTTCATTTCTCAGAACAAGAATAGACTGACGAGTTTCAGAAGAAAGTTCTTTATTTCTGGCCATTTTGAGCCTGTAATCGAACCCACAAATGCTGATGCTCTACATACTCAACTAGTCTAAAGAAGGACAGTTTTATGGTTTCTTTAATCAGTACAACAGTTTTCAGCTGTGCTAACATAATTGCAAACGGGTTTTCTAATGATCAATTAGCCTTTAAACATGATAAACTTGGATTAGCTAACACAACGTGCCATTGGAACACAGGAGTGATGGTTGCTGATAATGGGCCTCTGTACAGTTATATAGATATTTCATAAAAATCTGCCATTTCCAGCTACAATAGTAATTTACAACATTAACAATGTCTACACTGTATTTCTGATCAATTTGATGTTTTTTTAATGGACCAAAAAAGTGCTTTTCTTTTGAACGGTAGCGTATTTATTTATCTTTCATCTCTCTGTGTTTCATCATTTTCCTTCAATTCGCAAGAGGCTGAATGGATCTCACAGGAGAAAGCATCTGAGCGAGCGAAACAGCGCCCCACAGTCTCTCTACGTGTAGGCCATCTATCTGATGATATCTGGTTCAAACAAGTATGAGATTTCGCCTCCCGTAGTAATGAAGGCAAGGGAAGCCAGTGAGTATCTGGCCTTCGTTGACAAAAAAATACATACAAAATTTGCCAATCAGCGTTGAGCTAAAATGAGCGAGCTCAACTGTTAATGGTCCTGGCGCACCAAAAAAAAGTGTCAAGGGCAGCCAGTTTGATTTTGGTGTCACTCCTATCAAATCCCATTGAGAGCACATATCATTGACAGAAAAACTTGAATTGTTGCATCTTGTTGTGTTGTTTTCCTCCTGTGGCCACTAGCTAACTAAAATTGTTCCTTCCCTAAATTAGCCATAGATGGATATAGGGATTTGGACTTGTGGTTTTACTTAATTCTCTGTTTAAGGCCAATRATTATAATGGTGATTCTGATCTAACCATAAATTCAAACATTTTTGTGCCCCTGGCCTGAGAGGATGGAAGTTCAATATGTAGCTAGATGTAGAAGGCTAATGTTAACTAGCTAACGTTGCCCATTAATGGAAGTTAGGCTAGCGAGTTATAGCCAGGTAGCCTAGGACAACAAAAAATAAAATTACGTACTATATGACAGAGTGATTGTCACGCCCTGACCTTAGTTATCTATGTTTTCTTTATTATTTTGGTYAGGTCAGGKTGTGACGAGGGTGGGTATGCATGTTTTGTATTGTCTAGGGTTTTTTGTATGTCTAGGGGTTTTGGTAAGTCTAGGTATATGTATGTCTATGGTGGCCTGAATTGGTTCCCAATCAGAGTAGAAAAATATGTTGACTCTCCCTACCTGTGGAGAAACGCCAATGCCATCCTTCTCTCTTTTATATTTCTCTCTTTTATATTTTCCATGCTCTCCAGAGGGTAGTGAGGTCTGCACAACGCATCACTACCCTCTGGGGAGCATCTTGTTCTATGTTTAGTTGCCTGTCTGCACTATCCATATTAGCTTCACGGTTCGTTTTGTTATTTTGTTAGTTTTGTTCAGTGTTCTTTCTTTAATAGAGAATAATGTACGCTTTCCACGCTGCGCCTTGGTCTCCTCCCTACGACGGCCGTGACAGTGATAGACCGTTTCGTCAATATAAAAGAGAGAAGGATGGCATTGGCGTTTCTCCACAGGTAGGGAGAGTCAACATATTTTTCTACTTGCACGAAAGCACACGCGCACACACACAAATCAGAACCATGGATAGCCACATCATATTTAGCTTACGTTGATTGGACTAAATAGTTTTTGTTATATATTTGTTGTCACTGTATTAGACTAAGCAGAGGTGATTTGATTGAAATGGTGCTGGAATAGTGTAGGCAGCTCCTGTTTTCTTTATGACTTGCTGTAACTCTCTGTGGTTCTAAATCAATAGTAGTTTAGTGGTCCAAAAATGTCGGAAACATTAACTTGCTTGGCCATGCTGTAGGTCATGTAACTGTCTTGCAATATGCTTTGTGGAATTCACTGGACAGAGGATGCTATTTTTGTGATTAAATAAATGTGTGGTTAAATTTATTCTGCCACTGTCTTCTTATTGTCTCTGTCTTTAGGCCTATATATCACGGTGTCAAGGCATATGAACTAACAGGCTATAAAGCAAGCAACCCAATTATCACAACACATAGGATGTAATATGGGTTATACACACCGCTACTGTCTAAAACTGAATGCTACTGTCTAGGCCTGACCACTATTGTCTAGGCCTGACCGGTACTATCTAGGCCTGACCACTACTGTCTAGGCCTGACCGGTACTGTCTAGGMCTGACTGCTACTATCAAATCAAATCAAATTTTATTTGTCACATACACATGGTTAACAGATGTTAATGCGAGTGTAGCGAAATGCTTGTGCTTCTAGTTCCAACCATGCAATCTAGTAATCTAACAATTTCACAACAACTACCTTATACACACAAGTGTAAAGGAATGAATGAATAAGAATATGTACATAAAGATATATGAATGAGCGATGGTCGAATGGCATAGGCAAGATGCAGTAGATGGTATAGAGTACAGTATATACATATGAGATGAGTAATGTAGGGTATGTAAACATTATATAAAGTGGCATTATTTAAAGTGGCTAGTGATACATTTATTACATCAATTTTTCATTATTAAAGTGGCTAGAGATGAGTCAGTATGTTGGCAGCAGCCACTCAATGTTAGTGATGGCTGTTTAACAGTCTGATGGCCTTGAAATAGAAGCTGTTTTTCAGTCTCTCGGTCCCAGCTTTGATGCACCTGTACTGACCTCGCCTTCTGGATGATAGCGGGGTGAACAGGCAGTGGCTCGGGTGGTTGTTGTCCTTCATGATCTTTTTGGCCTTCTTGTGACAGCGGGTGGTGTAGGTGTCTTGGAGGGCAGGTAGTTTGCCCCCGGTGATGCGTTGTGCAGACCTCACTACCCTCTGGAGAGCCTTACGGTTGTGGGCAGAGCAGTTGCCGTATCAGGCGGTGATACAGCCCGACAGAATGCTTTCGATTGTGCATCTGTAGAAGTTTGAGTGTTTTTGGTGACAAGTCGAATTTCTTCAGCCTCCTGAGGTTGAGGAGGCGCTGCTGCRCCTTCTTTACCATGCTGTCTGTGTGGGTGGACCATTTCAGTTTGTCCGTGATGTGTACGCCAAGGAACTTAAAACCTTCCACCTTCTCCACTACTGTCTTGTCGATGTGGATAGGGGGCTGCTCCCTCTGCCRTTTCCTGAAGTCCACGATCATGTCCTTTGTTTTGTTGACATTGAGTTTGAGGTTATTTTCCTGACACTACACTCMGAGGGCCCTCACCTCCTCCCTGTAGGCCATCTCGTCGTTGTTGGTAATCAAGCCTATCACTGTAGTGTCATCTAGGCCTGACTTCTACTGTCTAGGCCTGACCTCTACTGTCTAGGCCTGACCTCTACTGTCTAGGCCTGACCGCTACTGTCTATGCTTGACCGCTACTGTCTAGGCCTGACCGCTACTGTCTAGGCCTGACCGCTACTGTCTAGGCCTGACCGCTACTGTCTAGGCCTGACCTCTACTGTCTAGGCCTGATCGCTACTGTCTAGGCCTGACCGGTAGTGTCTAGGCCTGACCTCTTCTGTCTAGGCCTGACCGGTACTATCTAGGCCTGACCTCTACTGTCTATGTCTGACCGCAAAAAGTACGATCTTTGTCCCCATGTGCAGTTGCAAACCGTAGTCTGGCTTTTTTATGGCTGTTTTGCAGCAGTGGCTTCTTCCTTGCTGAGCGGCCTATCAGGGTATGTCGATATAGGACTCATTTTACTGTGGATATAGATCATTTTGTATCTGTTTCCTCCAGCATCTTCACAAGGTCCTTTGCTGTTGTTCTGGGATATATTTGCATTTTCGCACCAAAGTACGTTCATCTCTAGGAGACAGAACGCTTCTCCTTCCTGAGCGGTATGATGGCTGCGTGGTCCCATGGTGTTTACACTTGTGTACTATTGTTTGTACAGATGAACGTGGTACCTTCAGGCGTTTGGAAATTGCTCCCAAGGATGAACCAGACTTGTGGAGGTCTACAGTTTTTTTCCTGAGGTCTTGGCTGATTTCTTTTGATTTTCCCATGATGTCAAGCAAAGAGGCACTGAGTTTGAAGGTAGGCCTTGAAATACATC
>NC_036866.1:26561711-26563268 GCF_002910315.2 Salvelinus sp. IW2-2015
GAGACGTAGATACAGAGTGAAGAGTTGAAGAGCTGTAGGGGAAAGGGGGAGGGAGGAGAGAGGTAGAGGAGAGGATTTGATGAGGGTGAAAGAGAGTAGAGGGATGGGTGATGGGGTGAGAGAGGAATAGAGTAATGGGAGACGTTGTGAGGAGAGCGATGAGAGAGGGTGACGGACAGGAAGGGAGAGAGTTGAGGATTTGATGATGAAGGTATGGAGACAGGGAGGATGAGAATGGGTGATTGGTGGAAGGCTGAGTGGAGGTAGGAAAGGATGGGTTATGGGAGGAAGAGAGGAGAGGATTGAGTCAAAAGGGGTTGAAGAAAGGAGATAAGAGATGAACAGAAAATGAGGTGAGCGGGAGAGATAAGCTGCTTTCCTATGCAAGGTATAATTATCTTTCTGCAGGTGTCACGCCCTGACCTTAGTTCCTTGTTTATGTCTCTATTTTGGTTTGGTTAGGGCGTGAGTTGGGGTGGGCATTCTATGTTTTGTTCTATGTTTTGTATTTCTATGTGTTTGGCCTGGTATGGTTCCCAATCAGAGGCAGCTGTCAATCGTTGTCTCTGATTGAGAACCATATTTAGGTAGCCTGTTCCCACCTGTGTTTGTGGGTAGTTATTTTCTGTTTAGTGTTGGTTGCACCTTGCAGAACTGTTCGTTTGTCATTTTGTTGTTTTTGTTCAAGTGTTAATATTTATTAAAAGTTAATATGGACACTTACCACGCTGCACCTTGGTCCACTTCTCCTTCTCCCGACGACAATCGTTACAGAACTACCCACCACCAAAGGACCAAGCAGCGTGGAAGAATGGACTCCTGGACCTGGGAGGAAATATTGGACGGAAAGGGACCCTGGGCACAGCCGGGAGAGTATCGCCGTCCTAAAGAGGAGCTGGAGGCAGCTAAAGCAGAGCGGCGACGCTATGAGGAATTGGCGCGAGGTAACGGGTACGAGAGGCAGCCCCAGAAAATCTTTGGGGGGGGGGGCACACGGGAAGATTGGCGGAGTCAGGTAGGAGACCTGAGCCAACTCCCCGTGCTTACCGTGGCGAGAGAGTGACCGGGCAGGCACCGTGTTATGCGGTGAAGCGCAAGGTGTCCCCAGTGCGCATGCATAGCCCGGTGCGCTACATCGCAGCTCCTCGCATCGGCCGGGCTAGAGTGGGCTTCGAGCCAGGAGGGATGATGCCGGCTCAGCGCATCTGGTCTCCAGTGCGTCTCCTCGGCCCGGGTTATACTGCACCAGCCCTATGCACGGTGTCCCCGGTTCGCCAGCACAGCCCAGTGCGTACCTGTTCCAACTCCCCGCACTTGCCGGGCTACAGGGGGTATCCAGCCAGGACGAGWTGTGCAGGCTCATTGCTCGAGACCTCCAGTGCGCCTCCACGGCCCAGTGCATCCGGTGCCTCAGCCAAGGACAAGGCCTCCTGCATGTCTCCCCAGCCTGGTGAGTTCTGTGCCTGTGCTAAGCCCTAACCCTCCTGCATGTCTCCCCAGCCTGGTGAGTCCTGTGCCTTCTCCCAGAGCCAGGCCTCCTGTGTGTCTCTCCACTCC
>NC_036866.1:26564422-26627110 GCF_002910315.2 Salvelinus sp. IW2-2015
CACACACACACACTGAAAATAATATAAAGCCCTAGAACTGATGGCAGCCAATGAAGCAGAAAATTAGGTCACTGTTTCCATGACAACCTCTAACATTACGTTTTTCATTGGTTCACTCATTCTGTTCTGTGGAACACACAGGCCCAGTAGAGATCAGAGATTGTTTGCTTGTGCGACCTGCAGTGCCATGCTGTTTCAAAAACAGGCCCAGTACAGATCAGAGACACATAGTGACAGCATCAAACAGGTACAGACTCAGGATCAGTCAGTCTACATGGCTTCCTACAGCTCACTGACATCACCACCACATGACTGTCTGCTGGTTCTCTCTTTTGCCTGGCACTTGGTTCCCTAAAATAATTATAAATCAAATGCTGATTTGAAAGGAAGAACAAACCAGCAGACACCAAGGCCCCCTAGGACCAGAGATGTCTGTCCCTGCCCCAGACCCTAAAACATAACAAATTAGATCATAGATGACTGCCCCCACCTGCCAATCCCCCCTGGTCTTTCTGAGAGCAGTAGTGACAGCTGGGAAACGGAGTATCCTGGCTCTGCCTTCAATATGGCCGCCTGTCATTTGCTCTCTGTCCGCTCTAGCCTTTACCTGCTGCCAGTGTGTGTGTGTGTGTGTGTTTGTCGAGGGAGTCCACCTCTCACCTCTCTTGTAAGGCCAGACCTCTCTAGATATGCCTTTCTCTCCTAATTATATTCAAGCAGGCAGCGAGGTGGGCAGCTCTATGGGGTCCTGGCCCGACCACCTCCCTCTCTACTCTTCCTTCACCTCATTTTCTCTCTCTGTTCTTTTCCTTCTCTTCTTTTAACCTGAACCATCCTGACTGCTGCCTGCCCTCTAATGAACCAGGTGGAGGGATGGAGGACGGGAGGGAGAGGGATGGAGAGAGGGAGGAGGACGGCAGGGAGGGGGCTGAGGAGAGGGATGGAGAGAGGGAGGAGGATGAGAGTGAGAAAAGAGGAGGCGAGAGGGAGAGAGTAGGGGGCCGCCAATAAAACGATGATCTTGAGGCCAGCTGCTATATGGGCTGCCTAGAGAGTCATTTTGATTGCTGGAGGGTGGTGTTGTGTGTGTGGTGTGTGTGGGTGTTTGTGTGTGGTGTGTGTGTGTGTGTGTGTGTGGTGTGTGTGGTGTGTGTGTGTGTGTGTGTGTGTGTGTGGTGTGTGTGTGTGTGTGTGTGTGTGGTGTGTGTGTGTGTGGTGGTGTGTGGTGTGTGTGTGTGTGGTATGTGTGTGTGTGTGTGTGTGTATCCTGCTTGCGTCCGTCTGCATGCGTGCGTCTTCCAGCCCTTGGCCGGTTCCTATAATGGCTCAATCTGTTAGTATAAACACAGACAGCTGGACAACCAGATACACATTCAGTACATGTTCCAACACACACACACACACATCACACACACCACACACGACACACACACACACACACACACAACACCACACACACACACACACACACCACACACACACACACACCAACCACACACCACACACACACACACACACACACACACACACCACGTTCCTTAGAGTAAGGACTCTCTGAAGCTGTTGGATTTCTACTGACCTACATGCATACATTACACACTACAGATGATACCACAAGGGACAGAGATGGTGTTTGTGTGTGACATTCTGATCTCTGCATAGCTATATAACTAGACAAAGAGGCAATTAAGTACAGTCCAGCGATGCTTGTTTTGTTCAAATGTTATGCTTGACTGACCATCATTACTACCATGGCTATTGAATGTACGAGAGAGAGAGAGTGAGATAGAAGAAGGGAGAGAGAAAAATWATCAAGGGAACAGAAATCAGAGATTGGGGGACATGGAGACTGATAGACAACGTGAGAGAAAGGAAAAGGAGAGAGATAACAGTGCCACTGGTAACTGCGGTCTCAGAAAGAGTTGAGCTCTATAGGCTCGAACACACCAATAGCGTTTGCCTGTCAAGAGTACTTGCGAACCGAGTGCAAATCAATTTTACATGTCTGTAGTCAGACGTCAACAGCGCGCTGAACGATCGGTAGAAGAACGGGAGATCCATTCAGTTCCATGTGTGCGACCCTTTAGGCTTGGGAATGGCTATACTGTCTCTACTCTCTCTACCAATCCCAACTCCCACAAGTCTCTTTAACACTGTTTAGTGTTTAAAGTAACATATATCGAGTTGAAGTGTACCAATCAGAAATGGAAAGACTCTCTTTCTATGTGTTCATATGTGAGTAACCTGACACAAACCCATTCAAATGTACAGTATACTGTGTGAAACACTGACCTTCTTTTAGCAGACAACTGTCATTATGTCTGGCACTCTAGTCAATGAAATCCATGGAACTCCCCTTGGCTGTTTGGTTTGGCTTGGCTGGAATTGATATGGAGATGGCACCGATACATTAGGGCTGGGTGGAGGGGGTGGCACACACAAAGACAGACGGGCACAGTTGACTATGTGCCAAGTCTCTCTGGCCAATGTTATCCCCCAAACCACTCCTAGCCCTCCTAGCCACCCAATAACTCTCCACTTGGCTCAGATCACAGAGAGATCTGGAAAAACCTATTACAGAGATCAGATGGACTGCCAAAACAGAAAGAGTGAGAGAGAGAATGAGAGAAAGGGAGAGAGCGGGTAGAGAGAGAGAGAGACAGTCTGGAACCATCGATGTAGGGGGATTGATGGAGGAGAGTAAAGGGGAATGAGATGAGAGGAAAGGGGGACGACTGTTGCAGTGTGTGACGACCCTGATTGGACAAACCCCTTCAAAATTGGTTGGTAACTCACTGGTTGTGAATTCAGGGGTGAAAATGTTGAGTGGAGAGGATTAGATCAGACTCACTCTGCCACAGATACATGCCTCGCGCGACGACCAGCACGCAGCTGCACACACACCACACACCACACACACACACACACACCACACACACACACACCACACACACACACACACAACAACACACACACACACACACACACACACACACACACACAGACAGACAGACAGCACGACAGAAACGCGTACATGGGGTTGGACACTCATGTGCTCACTTTGTTCATTTTATAGTCTAAGAAGTCCATGAAAATAATAGTTGTCCTCACTTGATACTCTGAGGTTTTAAAGCAAGAGACAACTTGTTGCAACCAGCTTGACTTTGTTACACACTCAACAGTTTATAGCCAACAGCTTGGATTTACACCTTTACCACTCTGTGTGGCTGGGGAACACTGTTAACAGATTGGAGAGTAGAGGGGTGGCACGGGGGAGAGAGGGGTGAGGRGAGGAGGTATGGGGAGGGAGAGAAGGCTGTAGAGATGTGAAGGGAAGGGGGATTCTGTCTAAATGACCAACTCTCCTCTTCCAGGAGATATTAGAACTATACAGTCCTTCAGCCCACTGTAGAACTGAGAGTGTGTGTGTGTGTGAGAGAGACGATTCAGTGCATATCTTACTGAACGGACATTAATCACCACTACACTGTAACAGACAAACAGAGACCAACATTTCTCCTCCCCTCCCATCCCTGATGATAATAGTAGAATGCTATTYTATCTGGTCGTAGCAGCAGCAGCAACACACTGGTCAAACATATACATATTTATTACAGCAGCACTGCCCTTCCACATCTCTATTGTATACTATGATGTTTACTCATACCACACTCATACATACACAGGGTACCTACAAATTATGCTCAGCCAGGTCACCTGTGATACAAGTCAGTATTCGACATCCATCCATGTCTGAGGACRTCGGGAGATGAAGTGGAAACTGGRCACTATGGGCAACTGTGAGCACTGTTACCTTCAAGTAGGTTTGGGTTTTGCGAGGGTCTTGTGGATGGTGAATTGGTGTAAGCATCTGCCTTTGATTCTAAAGGTTGCAAGTTCAAATCCAGCGGTCCAAAGTTGTTTTGGAGATTTGTGTTTTAAGCCTATCCCAAACCTTAACCGTTCAAAATTAACTGTTTTATGCATATATTTTTTACCCCCTTTTTCTTCCCATATCCAATAGGTAGTTATGATCTTRTATCATTGCTGCAACTCCCCTACAGACTAGGGAGAGGCAAAGGTCGAGAGCCATGTGTCCTCCGAAACACRACCTTGCTGCTTCTTGACACACCGTTTGCACCAATGTGTCGGAGGAAACACCATCCAACTGACGACCGAGGTCAGCTTGCAAATGCCCGGCCAGCCACAATGAGACAAGGAAATCCCGGCTGGTCAAACCCTCCCCTAACCCGGACAATGTTGGGACAATTTTACACCGCCCCATGGGTCTCCCGGTCATGTGATACAGCCTGGGATTGGACCCAAGGCTGTAGTGACACCTCAGCAATGCAGTCACACTGCAATGCAGTGCCTTAGATCGTTTTTTAGAAACATGGATGAACGTCTAATTCTGACAGGAGACTGTGAGACCTGGTAGGTTATGCTATATGCAAAGCATATTGGTTCACTGATAATAAAACACATACACACCCTCTATCTTTATTTTGTATGGAACAAATGGAACAGTAGAGAGATAGGAACTGCTATGATTGAAAMACACACACACAGCATGTAAACCTGAATTCTCACAGCAGTATGACTCCTCTCTTCAACATTCTGCCCATCGCCCCTAGCAACGGCGGCAACCATTAACTTTGCCTCTGACTTCTATCATCACCACGGTGACAGCAGCATGAGAACCCAAATTGTTAAGGCAACCAAACCCTGTAACAAATTTTCGAAGTTCATCATTACCATAGTGGTGCGGAGTGGTGCCAGGAAAATAATCTCTCCCTCAACTTCAACAAAATGATGGCGCTGATTGTGGACTTCAGGAGACAGCAGAGAGAGCACGCCCACATCCACATCAACGGGGTTGCAGTGAAGAGGGTGAAAACATTCAACCTGAAATGGTCCATTAACACAGACAGTGTGGTGAAAGCGCAACCTCAGGAGGCTGAAGAAATTCGGCTTGGCCCCTAACACCCTCAAAAACTTCTGCAGATGCACCATCGAGAGCATCCTGTCGGGCTGTATCACTGCCTGGCACAGCAATTGCATCGTGCACAACCGCAGGACTCTCCAGAGGGTGGTGTGGTCCGGCCAATGCATCACCGGGGGCACACTGCCTGCCCTCTAGGGTATCTACAGCACACAGTGTCACAGGAAGGCAAAGAAGATCATCAAGGACCTCAGCCACCAGAACCACGGCTTGTTCACCCCGCTACCATCTAGAAGGTGGAGACGGTACAAGTACATCAAGGCTGGGACTGAGAAGCTGTTTTTCATGCTCTATCTCCACATCATCAGACTGTTAAATAGTTATAGCCTGCTACCACCTGGTACTCTACCCTGTTCCTTAGAGACTGCTGTCCTATGTATATAGTCATTGAACACTGGTCACTTTAATCACGTTTACATTTGTACTCACTGTTCTTGCCACAATATGGACTTGGTCTTTTACCAAATAGGGCTATCTTCTGTATACCACCCCTACCCTGTCACAACACAACTGATTGGTTCAAACGCATTAAGAAGGAAAGAAATTCCACAAATTAACTTTTAACAAGTCACACTTGTTAATTGAAATGCATTCCAGGTGACTACCTCATGAAGCTGGTTGAGAGAATGCCAAGGGTGTGCAAAGCTGTCATCAAGGCAAAGGGTGGCTACTTTGAAGAATTTCAAATATAAAATATATTTTGATTTGTTTTTTTGGTTACTACATTATTCCATATGTGTTATTTCATAGTTTTGTTGTCTTCACTATTATTCTACAATGTAGAATATAGTAAAAATAAAGAAAAACCCTTGAATGAGTAGGTGTGTCCAAACCTTTGACTGGTACTGTACATATAGAGTGGGTAAAAATATATATATACTTTATAYAGTATATATATTGTTATAAATGACTTAAATGTTATTCCTGACTTTTATTTKGGGGATTTGTCTGTATTGGTAGGTATTACTGCACTGTTGGAGCTAGAAACATAAGCATTTTGCTGCACCTGCGATAGCATCTGCAAATATGTGTTCTCGACCAATAACATCTGATTTGCTTTGAGTTAGTAAAATAAGCCCGGGTAACTAACACGCACGCACACGCACGCATGCACGCACGCACGCACACATGCACACACACACACACCTACCCTGGTCCTCATGGGAGAGAGCAGTCCTTCCATGTCAGATCCTGGTAGTGATCCAGTCAGTCAGTGTATTATATTCCAGATGAATAGATCCTGTTAGGAACGTTGTTAGGGATGATGTCTCATCCTCATCATTCCCAATATTTCCACTACAACGCTCCCGATTCGTCCCGAGACCAGAGGAGACTGAGAGAAGAGTGTGAGCCCTCTCTCGCTGGCGCGCGCGCGCACACAGTCACAGAGGGGCGCATAGGAGGAAAGGACAAACTCGCTGTGTGTCGCTCTTCACAGCAGCTTCTGTGTGCAGTGACGGTGTAAGATCTCTCTCTCTCTATGTCTCTCTGTCTTTCTCTCTCTCACCCCTCCTTCCCTCTCTCACTCTCTTGTTCTCTTGCCCTTTTCCCTCCTACTAATTTCTATCTCCCTATTGCTACCCTTGCCTCCCTCATTCTCTCCCGCTCTGACCCTTGGCTGGGGTCATGGTGTGTGTGTGTGATTGAGTGTGTGTGTGTGTAAGGTTCAAGGGGTGTCTTCTCCAGGGCTTGATTGTTCCACCAGACAATAGAAGCTCCTAAATGCCTAGCAACCTGATCTACCTCTATTCTCTTGCAATATTGGGGATGATTCACACACACGCACGCGCACACACACGCGCATATACCCTAGGGATGCACCACCATGAAATGCATCCTTACATTATAGGGGCATTCCATTCAGGAGTTCTGCTGGGAATTGCACAAAACTAGCAATCTCACAGAKCAAAATGCCACCTACCTACTGAATTGCAATGTACAGTCATCTACACGCCACAGCTAACAACAATAAAGCAAAATGGCCCACGTATAACTTGAGCATAAATATCTAGCCTCCCCATAGACCCCTAGCTATGTAGTTTGTGGCAGAAGTGCTAACGGAACCTGGCCATTTGCAAGTTATTATGGAATCAGTCAAAATAAAATACTGTATACCCCTTTTAAGTTATGCACTGAGGAAATCACTATAACCAGCGAACCAGTCACCCAGCTCTGTCCTGGATATCATGAGTGGTGCTTAATGGAGTGTGTGTATGTATTGTGTGAGTGTGTGTGTGTGTGTGTGTGTGTGTGTGTGTGTGTGGTGTGTGTGTGTGTTGTGTGTGTGTGTGTGTGTGTGTGTGGTGTGTGTGTGTGTGTGTGTGTGTGTTGTGTGTGTGTGTGTGTGTGTGTGTGTGTGTGTTGTCCGTGCATGTGCGTGTCTGTAGAATGGACCAACAGGGTGAAGCCTCACCTCTGCTCTCCGAGCGGCATCTCAGCGTTACCATGGCAACAGCATTCGTCACCGACGAGAGAGAGAGAGAACAACTGAGACCCTTAGAAGAGAAAACCTATGAATCAGGGACCATAGAACTGAACAACATCCTAACTGCCACTCCTGTCTTATTTATTTCAAGTGTCAAAGATGGGATCAGTACTAATGTGCCGTTACAGAAGCAAATCCTAATGTTAGGACACTATTTAGGACCTGTAAACTGCTAACCTCAATAGTGGGCTCACCCTCTAACCATACTACTGCTCTTTAATACCTGTACCAGCTCCAACACTACAATGATGAGATCATGAGAGACAGTCCCGTAATAGTGGAGAGTATAAGGAGATGCATTTGCAGGATGTCTTTGGCCTGTATTCTCTCTGACCTAGTTACACTTACAGCACTAGGAATTCAATTAAACCCTCTGGAATTACCATAGAGGATCCTCTCATTAACACACGTACCCACCCACACACACACCAAAAGGAATTACCACAGAGGTATAGCCATTAGTATCACACTGTGCCATTTAACTCAAGGTTAAAGTATGTCCTTACTATAGCCTAGATATAAATTAATAACACATTGTGATCTGAAATTAACCTCAAATGAATGACCTACACATTCATGACTGTATGGATTTAACATTATGTCACTAACTGATATGGAAGAGACATATGATATTAGTACTAATGTAGAGCTATACCAGGTTTCCATGAGTGGGATGAAGTAATGTCTGTCTCTGTGTGTCTCTCTCTGTGTGTGTGTGTGCGTGCGTGCGTGCGTGCGTATGTCTGTGTGGTATGTGCATGTGGGAGTGTCTGTATCTCTACCCCTACAATTACCACTGGTGGCTGCGGGACCAGTAATTGATTCATGCCGACAACCAGGCAATTTACTGCGACGCTGATACACCATCGATTTACCACTGTGACTGGACGACACAGACATCCCTGCACAACAACGCACAGCGACGATCAATTCTCAACTTCACCAATACCAGTTAGAAAAATATATCTAAAATATATCTAAATATAACTCCAAAATGAAGCCCATCCAAAACCAAGTCTACATTTTTTCAACACATCTCTAAACCTCGTATTTAACAGTACATAAGTCAAAACCCCAATTCAACGGCCGTGTAGGACTCATCTAGTCTCTCCAGTCCTCTAGAGGTAAAGCAGGGTTGTATACAGAGGATAAATCCAATATGGAAGGATATTGGAGAAGAGAAAATTGACTGAATGTGTTCTCTCTCTMTATATATATATATTCCCTATTTTCCTTATCCGCTGCTCCCACTGCAATTCCCCTATTAATTCTACGAACACTTTCTCTCTATGTCACCCCCTTTCTCTCACTCTTCCTCGCTCACACTCTTCTCTTCCTCTGTATCTTCTCTCTCTCTCTCATTGTTTCTTATTTTTCGCCCCATGTCTCAGTCTCCTGCTCTTTAAATCTCCATCTTTCCAATCACAATTTTCTCTAATTCAATCTACATTTCCACTTGACCACCCTCTCAAGGTTCGTTGAGTGGTTGGTGCTATCGTCTGTGGACCATCTGTGATGTCCCTGGGTTGACTCATAAGGGTTATGTGTCATACGTCTTGATGTAGTATTCTGTTTGTGCGTTTGCACATGCATGCCTGACACCCACGGAAAGGAATTCAGCTGCTCAGACTTACTTCCAGACTTAACAGTGTCATGACGTTGCCCTGTTGGGTGAGATTTACCCCCCCCCCCCCATAAATACCTTTCCACCTTTCTCTCCACTCTACAGAATGGACTCTTGGAAAGCCCTTTGTTAGAGAGAGAGTATGGTAACATAAAAAGGTTGGGGAATGGAACAATATTTCCATTTCTCAACTAGTTGAAAGTGTCAGTTGGTACTTAAAGAATATGATGTCAGAGCAGTTGGTGTCTGGGACATTATATCTGATGATAGGATGACATAAATTGTATCTTGGAAAGTCTACACATTCTAGTTATCAGATTCACATGGAATTGTTGTGCAATTTAAATGTTTAAATATGAAACTATTTGTGAAAATATTACATTTAATTTTAGGTTCTAAATTAGAGAATTATTTTCATAAGAAAACTATGCTCACTCAGTGGCCACGCCCAGTGAACAGACATTGGTTATGAAACATGCCCTTCTCTCCCCCAAATCAAAATCCCATTGACAGAAATCACATTTAGTTCCCGACGATGTGAGGACTGCTGTCCATACATTTAAGCTAATTTCAACTACAACCTAACGGAATTAACATTTAGTTCCCGATGACGTGAGGACTGGTGTCCATACGTTTATTAAAAGGGCTAATTTCAATGTGGAGGTGACGATCACTTTGATTTCGACTAGACCAGCCAGAAKACAGCATGAGCTGATTATGGCAACTTGGTATGAACTTTGAACGATTATTCACTAAAGAAGTGATACATCCTAGACTTCGAGTTACCAGCTGCAGCTGTAAACGTACGTGGCCTAGGAAAGGACAGACGATCTCAGAAGAATGACAGGGTACTTTAACGTATCTGCTCTACAACACTACGACCAGAAAGATTCTTCAAAGGACAATGGCGATCTCCCCTGGGTAAACCAGTCTTCTATCTTCAACCCATCTACCGAAGTGCAGCTCAGAATAAATATTTTATCTTGCATTTTCCTTTTCCAAATGGGCGGGTACAAGAATGCATAAGATTCTGTATTGACGGTAGCATAKCTTCTCAAGGTCCGATAGACCCAATCCCTTTTTCCTTCAGTCTTCCTGCTCTTTCATTCAAACCCAACCCCCTTCCTCATATCAGGTTAGTGTCACGTCCTGACCATAGAGAGTCCTTATTTTCTATGGTGGAGTAGGTCAGGGCATGACTGGGGGGTTAGTCTAGTTTATATTTTCTATGTGGGGTTCTAGTTTTGTTTTCTATGTTGGTGTTTGGTATGATTCCCAATTAGAGGCAGCTGGCTGTCGTTGTCTCTAATTGGGGATCATATTTAAGTAGCATTTTTCCACCTTTGTTTTGTGGGATATTGTTTATGTGTAGTTGTATGTCAGCTCTCCATTGTTGTCACGTTTCGTTATTCTTTATTGTTTTGTTATGTGGTTCACTTACTTTAAATAAATAAAGATGTGGAACCCAGATCACGCTGCTCGTTGGTCCGAGTATGCTTCCAACGTTCGTGACAGTTAGCCTACGAAGGGGCTTTTCATACATGATTAGTAATTGATATGTGATCTACCCTGTGTTATATATATATATGTAATTCTGTGTGATTATTTGGTTTTTAGTAAATAAATAATTAAGCCAATTTGTGTATTGCTGATTCAACTTATTAGCTAGGGTTCGTGCAGATAACCAAGTACTTACGACAATCAGAATGAGACCGATCGAGGTGACAAATAATAATTGACTACTATTGATATAAAAGATCTTCTGATCTTTAAGAGAGTGGATTCGGGAGATAACCACTCTATATAAATTAATGCTTCCTGGTGGCCCAGGTTAATAATGGTTTAATTGTTGCATGATTTAATTTAATCACATAATCAATGAAATGTTAGGTAATCAATTTGATAAAATAGCATGTCTTATAATTTAATCAGTCAGAGACACGACAACAGGTAACTGGTCTACAAGCACACACATACACACGCACACACACACACACACACACACACACAGCTTTCTAGAATATGTAAAACACTTTATCTTGAAGCTAACGACCATATCATTATGCAGACTCATTTAAATTGGATTCATATTATTAACATGATATCGGGGAAAAGCTAATTTGACCACATTATTCCCAGGCCAGGCACCACCATGGAATATAATTACTATACGGTCCACAAACACAATCACCCATAGAGACTAGCCAATTCACACAACCAACCTAGTCCATCAGACCATGTGATTCACACACACACACACACACACACACACACACACACACACACACACACACACACACACACACACACACACACACACACACACACACACAACACACACACACACACACACACACACACACACACCCCCCCCTCCAATCCCACACTCATTGGTAGTGTATATAATTGAATAAGAGCTGTGTTATAGCAGCAATAGCTCCAGTGGGGAGGAGGTGAGACGAGAATCTTCACAACCTGCTACTAACATCTCATTATACTGCTGACCCCTGACCCTGTGTGTGTGTGTATCTATGTCTGTGTGTGTGTGTGTGTCAGCCATGTTGGCTCAATACACCTCAGGGTCCATAGTTTCCTGCTGCTCACTTAAACCTGGCGGGATGGATACCACACAATCTTAGGCCTGATAATTTGTGTGTGTGCATTTATGGGAATGCATATATTGTATACATGCATGCTTCTGTTTACTGAAAGTATGAGAGAACACAGGTGAAAGGTCAGCCAATGCAATCCTTCCAGTCAGCCAATGCAATTGCACTGCCTGCAATGTTATAAACATAATATTGCAGTTTTATGGTGAAAAATATCCCTAGAAGCAATGAGCATAGTAACATGGTTTTAAAAGAAATGTAATTTATATAAATATAATAGAGGCAGCTTTATTAGAAATTGGATTTCTGTATATGCATACTAATGTAATTGTACAGCCATAAGCAAAGCTATAGGCACAATAATGCATGTGTAAAGGTACATGTGTGGGACGGCAGGTAGCCTAGTGGTCAGAGCGTTGGGCCAGTAACCGCAAGGATGCTGGATCAAATCCCGAGCTGAAAAGGTACAAATCTGGCGTTTTGCCCCTGAACAAGGCACTTAACCCACTTTTCCCCAGTTAGGCCAGCATTGTAAATAAGAATTTGTTCTTAACTGACTTGCCTAGTCAAATAAAGGTTAAATACAAGATAACAAATGTAAAAAAAAAAGGTGAGCAGTATTGATATAACAATAGTAAAGCAGCAGCATTGTTGTGTCTGGCTGTATGTCTGTTTGTCTATATATACAAAGTATGTGGACACCTCTCCAAATTAGTGGATTTGGATATTTCAGCCACATCCATTGAAGACGTGTATAAAATCAAGCACATAGCCATGCAATCTCCATAGACAATCATTGGTATTAGAATGGCCTTACTGAAGAGCTCAGTGACATTCAACAAGGCACCGTCATAGGATTCCACCTTTCCAACAAGTCAGTTTGTCAAATTTCTGCCATGTTAGAGCTGCCTCGGGCAGCTGTAAGTGCTGTTATTGTGAAGTGAAACGTCAAGGAGCAAAAACGGCTCAGCCACAAAGTGGTAGGCCATACAAGCTCACAGAACGGGACCACCAAGTGCTGAAGCACGTAGTGCCTAAAAAAATATTGTCCTCGGTTGCAACACTCACAACCGAGTTTCAACTTTCTATGGAAGCAGCGTCAGCACAAGAACTGTTAGTCGGGAGCTTCATGAAATTGGTTTCCATGGCCAAAGAGCCGCACACAAACCTAAGATCACCATGCGCAATGCCAAGCGTCGGCTGGAGTGGTGTAAAGTTCACCGCCATTGGACTCTGGAGCAGTGGAAACACGTTCTCTGGAGTGATGAATCACACTTCACCATCTGGCAGTCCGATGAACAAATCTAGSTTTGGCGGATGCCAGGAGAACACTACCTGCCCCATTGTGTAAAGTCAACTGTACAATATGGTGGAGGAGGAATAATGGTCTGGGGCTGTTTTTCATGGTCCGGTCTAGGCCCCTTAGTTCCAGTGAAGGGAAATCTTAACGCTACAGCATACAATGACATTCTAGACGATAATGTGCTTCCAACTTTGTGGCAACAGTTTGGGGAAGACCATTTCCTGTTTCAGCATGACAATGCCCCTGTGCACAAAGCGAGGTCCATACAGAAATAGTTTGTCAAGATCGGTGTAGAAGAACATGACTGGCCTGCACAGAGCCCTGGCCTCAACCCAAGTCGAACAGCCTTGGGATGATTTGGAACGCCAACTGTGAGCCAGGCCTAATTGCCCAACATCAGTGCCCAACCTCACTAATGCTCTTGTGGCTGAATGGAAGCAAGTCCCCGCAGCAATGTTCCAACATCTAGTGGATAGCCTCCCACAAGAGTGAAGGCTCTTACACAAAGAGGGACCAACTCCATATTAATGCCCATGATTTTGGAATGAGATGTTCGATGAGCCCGTGTCCACATAAGTTTGGTCATGTAGTCTATCTACAGTCAGTATCTGTATGTGTCAACAGAGACAGAGTGACTTACAGCCCCATCTAACCCTAACACACTTTAGTGCTGACACACAACATTAACCTGTCAGCCACACACACATGCATGTGAACACATATGAGGGGTAATAAATGGCATTAATGAACCATGAACGCGTTTCTTGCGTAATAAAAGGCACTTTTCATTTTGTATTTATTTATTATTTTAGAAAAAATTCGGACCGTTAATTTCTAACAATGTGACGTGTGAATGTCTGATTAATTCAGATCCAAACAGTTGCGTTAATGGAATTCAGTCCACAATATAATAGCCACTATACTAACATGACCCCTTCAATGTTTACCATCTGTTAAGTTGGGGGTTACAATGTCTGTATATAAATACATCACATTAACCACATTATAACCATTGTTCATTGGGTCTACATTGAACACATGAGATATTTCTGTATTTCATTTTCAATAGATTTGCAAGCATTTCTAAAAACATGTTTAGATGTGTAGATGGGTGAGATAAAAATGATATTTAATCAATTTCGAATTGAGGCTGTAACACAACAAAATGTTGAATAAGTCGAGGGGTATTGTAATGGAATTCCTCCTCCTCTTCATCCGAAGAGGAGGAGCAGGGATTCGACCAAAACGCAGCGTTGTAACTTGACATTATATTTATTAAACAAAACCGAAAACACGAAGAACACTTGAAATAGAGACAAAAACAACAAACGACGTAGACTGACCTGAACGTAAGAACTTACATGTAACGAAGAACGCACAAACAGGAAAAACAGACTACACAAAAACCGAACGAACAAAACACACCGAAACAGTCCCTTGTGGTGCAACATACACAGACACAGGAGACAACCACCCACAACCAACAATGTGAAAACACCTACCTTAATATGATTCTCAATCAGAGGAGATGAAAACCACCTGCCTCTAATTGAGAACCATATCAGGTACCCATAAACCAACATAGAAACACAAAACATAGACTGCCCACCCAAACTCACGTCCTGACCAACTAACACATACAAAAACTAACAGAAAACAGGTCAGGAACGTGACAGGTATGAAATACATCATTTATGTCTAAATATATGAAGACACCAAGAAGGTCAATTACAGGTCAATTACTTTTTAATGCATTTAACCTAATTAATGTAGATCCAATGAACAATGTTATAATGTGGTTAATGTGTTGTGTTTATTTTGAGGCATTTTAACCCCCACCTTGACCGATGGTAAACAGTGCAGGTGTCCTGTTAGTACAGTGGCTATTATATTTTTGAGTGAATTCGATTAACGCAACTGTGTAACGGTGTTCCTCTTCCTCTTCATCCGAAGAGGAGGAGCAGGGATTAAACCAAAATGCAGCGTCTTGATATGACATTATTTATTTTAAGTAAAGACGAAAACACGAACTTCACTTGAAACTAAACAAAACAACAAACGGAGTAGACGAACCTGAACATAAGAACTTACATAACACGAAGAACTCACGAACAGGAAAATGACTACACAAAACAACGAACGAACGAACGAACGAACGAACGAACGAACGAACGAACGAAACAGTCCCGTATGGTGCAAACAAACACAGACACAGGAGACAACCACCCACGACAAACAAAGTGAAAACACCTACCTTAATATGATTCTCAATCAGAGGAGATGAAAACCACCTGCCTCTAATTGAGAACCATATCAGGTACCCAAAACCAACATAGAAACAGAAAACATAGACTGCCCACCCAAACTCACGTCCTGACCAACTAACACATACAAAAACTAACAGAAAACAGGTCAGGAACGTGACAAACTGTTTCAAACTGAATTAATCAGACGTTCACACATCATATTGTTATAAATAAACTTGGTTAAATGTTCCTCAAAAAAATATGTTCAAGTGTTCACACGCTTAAGTCACACCAAGTCAAACAATGATTATTAAAAAAAACGTGTTCACATTTTCACATGTTCATACGTTCAACGGTTCATTTGTGGCATTTACCACGCATGCACAATTCGTCCCTCCCTATGTCCCTCTTCAGCCCCACACCCCCCGGGAGTAGATGAGTGGGGTAAGGGTCAAAGGAGTGGAGAAGATAGTAGAGAAGATAATAGAGAAAGACAATATACAGATAGGACAATGCTAGACAATATACCTCTCACTGCCACCCCCTCTGCATGAGCGACACCGCCCCCTTTCCCTATTCCCCTCTTCCCTGTCTCCCCAGTCCCTCTATCCGTCTCCCCTCTTTGCTCCTGTATTTTTTTTCTGTGCTTCAACAAAAAAATGCAATTACTCTCTACAGAAAACATTCTGATGGATTTCAGCCTGTTGGCTCTGTTCACTTAAAAGAGCCGTTAATTTKGCTCCCAAACGGCTCTTTGTTCAGTAGTGCTTAACAATTGGTGAAAAAACATGAAAGATTATATATTTCTAATTTATAGCCTTAAAGGTTGCCKACCATTATGTCAGTTTGTGAAATGTGAGTTGAAATACATTTTTACCAGGCGAAATTAGATTGCTTGCAAAATTGTTTAAATTTTTTTTACACTCTGCAAAAATTTAGCGTGGACCAGAATGAGGCTCTCTCCTCACTATCTATTGTTCCTGCAGTGAGGAATTACCGCAGCATTCAGATATTTTTTTTTATAACTTATCTACAGATAACCGTTGTCTGGAGCTAAAAAGCAGTAGTAGCAGTATGTAAATCAGGGAGCCAAATGAACGGCTCTTTAACAGATGAGATTCCGTTCCCGATGTTCACCAAAAAGATCTGTTCAAAAAGAGCTGTTAGTTCACGAATGACCCATCACTATAGGCTATTTCAAATATAATCCTTAAACACTTCGATGTGTAAAACAACACCAGGCACATCYAGAAGAGGACTGGCTACCAGAGCCTGGTTCCTCTCTATGTTTCTCCCTTTCGAGGGAGTTTTTCCTAGCCACCATGCCTCTACATCTGCATTGCTTTCTCTCTGGGGTTTTAGGCACCGTTTCGGTTTCTGTATTTTTTTTATTTCACTTTTATTTAACCAGGTAGGCCAGTTGAGAACAAGTTCTCATTTACAACTGCGACCTGGCCAAGATAAAGCAAAGCAGTGTGACAAAAACAACAACACAGAGTTACACATAAACAAACGTACAGTCAATAACACAAAAGAAAAATGGAAAAATCTATGTACAGTGTGTGCAAATGTAGAAGACTAAAAAGGTAGGCAATAAATAGGCCCTAGAGGTGAAAATAATTACAATTTAGAATTAATACTGGAGTGATAAATGTGCAGATGATGATGTGCACGTAGAGATACTGGGGTGCAAAAGAGCAAGAGAGTAATAATATGGGGATGAGGTAGTCGGGTGTGCTATTTAATGATTGGCTGTGTACAGGTACAGTGATTGGTAAACTGCTCAGACAGCTGATGCTTAAAGTTAGATAGGGAGATATAAGACTCCAGCTTCAGAGATTTTTGTTTGTTTTCAGTCATTGGCAGCAGAGAACTGGAAGGAAAGGCGGCCAAAGGAAGTGTTGGATKTGGGGATGACCAGTGCAATATACCTGCTGGAGCGCGTGCTACGGGTGGGTGTTGCTATGGTGACCAGTGAGCTGAGATAAGGTGCGGCCTTACCTAGCAAAGACTTATAGATGACCTGGAGCCAGTGGTTTTGGCGACGGATATGTAGTGAGGGCCAGCCAACGAGAGCATACAGGTCGCAGTGGTGGGTAGTATATGAGGCTTTGTTGATAAAACGGATGGCACTGTGATAGACAGCATCCAGTTGGCTGAGTAGAGTGTTGGGGGCTATTTTGTAAATGACATCGCCGAAGTCAAGGATCGGTAGGATAGTCAGTTTTACGAGGCTATGTTTGGCGGCATGAGTGAAGGAGGCTTTGTTGCGAAATAGGAAGCCGATTCTAGATTTAATTTTGGATTGGAGATGCTTAATGTGAGTCTGGAAGGAGAGTTTACAGTCTAACCAGACACCTAGGTATTTATAGTTGTCCACATATTCTAGGTCAGAACCGTCCAGAGTAGTAATGCTAGTCGGGCGGGAGGGTGCGGGCAGCAATCGTGTGAAGAGCATGCACTTAGTTTTACTAGCATTTAAAAGCAGTTGGAGGCCACGGAAGGAGTGTTGTATGGCGTTGAAGCTTGTCTGGAGGTTTGTTAGCACAGTGTCCAAAGAAGGGCCAGATGTATACAGTATGGTGTTGTCTGCGTAGAGGTGGATCAGAGAATCACCAGCAGCAAGAGCAACATCATTGATATATACAGAGAAAAGAGTAGGCCCGAGAAYTGAACCCTGTGGCACCCCCATAGAGACTGCCAGAGGTCCGGACAACAGGCCCTGCGATTTGACACACTGAACTCTATCTGAGAAGTAGTTGGTGAACCAGGCGAGGCAGTCATTTGAGAAGCCAAGGCTATAGAGTCTGCCGATAAGAATGCGGTGATTGACAGAGTCGAAAGCCTTGGCCAGGTCAATGAAGACGGCTGCACAGTATTGTCTTTTATCGATGGCGGTTATGATATCGTTTAGGACCTTGAGCGTGGCTGAGGTGCACCCATGACCAGCTCGGAAACCAGATTGCATAGTGGAGAAGGTACGGTGGGATTCGAAATGATCCGTGATCTGTTTATTAACTTGGCTTTCAAAGATTTTAGAAAGGCAGGGCAGGATGGATATATGTGTATAACAGTTTGGGTCTAGAGTGTATAGGGGTTGCAATAGGGGTTGCAACAATTTCGGCGGATAGATTTAGAAAGAGAGGGTCCAGATTGTCTAGCCCAGCTGATTTGTGGGGATCCAGATTTTGCAGTTCTTTCAGCCGCTGTCTCCATGGAATTAACAGTGTCCCAAAACTTTTTGGAATTAGTGCTACAGGAAGCAAATTTCTTTTTGAAAAGCTAGCCTTAGCTTTCCTAACAGACTGAGTATATTGGTTCCTGACTTTCCTGAAAAGTTGCATATCGCGGGGGCTATTCAATGCTAATGCAGAACACCACAGGATGTTTTTGTGCTGGTCGAGGGCAGTCAAGTCTGGGTTAGGGTTAGGGTTAGGGTTAGGGTTAGGGTTAGGGTTAGGGTTAGGGTTAGGGTTAGGGTGAGACTGAGAATGCTGGTTGACTTGACGAACAAGATGGCAAACTGGCAACAGACAAAGGTGAAGTACACAGGGGATAAGTACACAGGGGGTATAACAGGTATAAGTACACATGGGATAATGGTTCCCCATTAGGGGGTGGAGGGGTGGAGACAAGCACAAGGACAGGTGAAACAGATCAGGGCATGACACCTGGTTACACTAGTGACCATATCCCCCGCACATCCCGCAAAGGCTGAGGTTTTGCTAACATTTACGATAGCAAATTWAAATTTACCAAAAAGAGTGACTGTGTTTTCATCTTTTGAGCTTCTAGTCATGAAATCTATGCAGTCTACTCAATCACTTTTTATAGCTACTGTTTACAGGCCTCCTGGGCCGTATACAGCGTTTCTCACTGAGTTCCCTGAATTCCTATCGGACCTTGTAGACATGGCAGAAAGTATTCACATTTTTGGTGACTTTGATATTCACATGGAAAAGTCCACAGACCCACTCCAAAGTATTTCGGAGCCGTCATCGACTCAATGGGTTTTGTCCAACATGTCTCCGGACCTCCGGACCTACTCACTCTAATGATAATTTGAAAGCTAATTACGGACTCCTCTTTAAATCTGCGTATCTGTCACGTTCCTGACCTGTTTTCTCTTGTTTTGTATGTCTTTATTGGTCAGGGCGTGAGTGTTGGGTGGGCAGTCTATGTTTTCTATTTCTATGTTGGGTTTTGTGTTCGGCCTGGTATGATTCTCAATTAGAGACAGGTGTGTATCGTTTGTCTCTGATTGAGAGTCATACTAAGGCAGCCAGGGTTTCACTGGTGTTTTGTGGGTGTTTGTTTCCTGTGTTAGCGTTTGGGCCACACAGGACTGTTGCAGGTTAGTCACGTTTGTTGTTWTGTTTATTTGTAGTGTTTGTTGGTTTGCCATTAAAATCATGAATACCTCCTACTCCGCATCTTGGTCCGATCCATGCTCCTCCTCGTCTGAGGAGGAGAACGACATTGACAGCCGTTACAGTATCTCTCCAAAGTTCAGTTGTCCTGAGTCTGCACAACAATGCCAGGACCTAGGATCAAGGGAGACACTCACGTTTGTTTTTATCCAATATCTCTTGACACGTTGATGAAAACAGTAAAGCCTTCTAAACCTTCAAGATGCATACTGGACCGTATTCCAACTAAACTACTGAAAGAGCTGCTTCCTGTGCTTGGCCCTTCTATGTTGAACATAATAAATGGCACCCTATCCACCGGATGTGTACCAAACTCATTAAAGGWGGCAGTAATAAAGCCTCTCTTGAAAAAGCCAAACCTTGACCCAGAAAATATTTTAAAACTATTGGTCTATATCGAATCTCCCATTCCTCTCAAAGATGTTTAGAAAAAGCTGTTGGGCAGCAACTCGGTGCCTTCCTGAAGACAAACAATGTATACTGAGACTGCACTCGTGAAGGTGGTAAATTACATTTTAATGGCGTCAGACCAAGGCTCTGCATCTCTCCTCGTGCTCCTAGACCTTAGTGCTACTTTTGACACCACCGATCATGACATTCTTTTGGAGAGATTGGAAACCCAAATTGGTCTACATGGACAAGTTCTGGCCTGGTTTAGATCTTATCTGTCAGAAAGATGTCAGTTTGTCTCTGTGGATGGTTTGTCCTCTGACAAATCAACTGTAAGTTTCGGTGATCCTCTCAAGGTTGCATTTTAGGACCACTATTGTTTTCACTACATATTTTACCTCTTGCTGATGTCATTCGGAAACATAATGTTAACTTTCACTGCTATGCAGATGATACACAGCTGTACATTTCGATGAAACATGGTGAAGCCCCAAAATTGCCCTCCCTGGAAGCCTGTGTTTCAGACATAAAGAAGTGGATGGTGGCAAATGTTTTACTTTTAAACTCAGACAAAACAGAGATGCTAGATCTAGGTCCAAAGAAACAAAGAAATCTTCTGTTGGATCTGACAATTAATCTTGATGGTTGTACAGTCGTCTCAAATAAAACTGTGAAGGCCCTCGGCATTACTCTGGACCCTGATCTCTCTTTTGATGAGCATATCAACAATATTTCAAGAACAGCTTTTTTCCATCGTTGTAACATTGCTAAAATCAGAAACTTTCTGTCCAAAAATGAGGAGGAAGTTAATCCATGCTTTTGTCACTTCTAGATTAGACTACTGCAATGCTCTACTTTCGATCTACCTGGATAAAGCACTAGTTAGTGCTAAACACGGCTGCTAGAATCTTGACTAGAACCAAAAAATGTGATCATATTACTCCAGTGCTAGCCTCCCTACCCTGGCTTASTGTAAAGGCTAGGGCTGATTTCAAGATTTTACTGCTAACCTAGAAAGCATTACATGGGCTTGCTCCTACCTATCTCTCCGATTTGGTCCTGGCGTACATACCTACACATACGCTACGGTCACAAGACGCAGGCCTCCTTATTTTCCCTAGATTTCTATTCAAACAGCTGGAGGCAGGGCTTTCTCCTATAGAGCTCTATTTCTATGGAATGGTCTGTCTATCCACGAGAGAGACTCAGACGTGGTCTTGACCTTTACGTCTTTATTGAAGACTCATCTCTTCAGTAGGTCCTATGATTGAGTGTAGTCTGGCCCAGGGGTGTGAAGGTGAACGGAAAGGCACTGGAGCAACAAATTGCCCTTGCTGTCTCTGCCTGACCGGTTCCCCTCTCTCCACTGGGATTCTCTGCCTCTAACCCTATTACGGGGCTGAGTAACTGGCTTACTGGTGCTCTTCCATCCCGTACCTAGGAAGGGTGCGTCACTTGAGTTGGTTGAGTCACTAATGTGATATTCCTGTCCGGGTTTGGCGCCCCCCTCGGGTTCGTGCCGTGGGGGAGATCTTCGTGGGCTATACTCAGCCTTGTCTCAGGATAGTTGGTGGTTTGAAGATATCCCTCTGGTGGTGTAGGGGCTGTGCTTTGGCAAAGTGGGTGGGGTTATATCTTGCCTGGTTGGCCCTGTCGGGGGGTATCGCCGGACAGGGCCACAGTGTCTCCCAACCCTTCCTGTCTCAGCCTCCAGTATTTATGCTGCAATAGTTTGTGTCGGGGGGCTATGGTCAATCTGGAGTATTTCTCCTGTCTTATCCGGTGTCCTGTGAGAATTTAAGTATGCTCCCTCTAATTCTCTCTCTCTCACTCTCCCTCCCTTCCCGGAGGACCTGAGCCCTGAGACCATGCTTCAGGACTAGCTGGCCTGATGACTCCTTGCTGTACCCAGTCCACCTGGTTGTGCTGCTGCTCCATTTTCAACTGTTCTGCCTGCGGCTATGGAACCCTGACCTGTTCACCGGACGTGCTACCTTGTCCAGGACCTGCTGTTTTCGACTCTCTCTCTCTCTCTACCTCACCTGCTGTCTCTTACTCTGAATGCTCGGCTATGAAAAGCCAACTGACATTTACTCCTGATATGCTGACCTGTTGCACCCTCTACAGCCACTGTGATTATTATTATTTGACCCTGCTGGTCATCTATGAACGTTTGAACATCTTGGCCATGTCCTGTTATAATCACAACCCGGCACAGCCAGAAGAGGACTGGCTACCCATCAGAGCCTGGTTCCTCTCTAGGTTTCTTCCTAAGTTCCTGCCTTTCTAGGGAGTGTTTCCTAGCCACCGTGCTTCTACGTCTGCATTGCTTGCTGTTTGGGGTTTTAGGCTGTGTTTCTGTATAGCACTTTGTGACATCGGCTGATGTAAAAAGGGCTTTATAAATACATGTTCATTATATTGGCACTCCCTAGTAGGAGCAGTCCTCCATAGGAATGAATGGAAATTTACAATATTTCAATTAAATGTTTCAAGGACAAAATTACATGTATTTAAGTATTTTTTGTTGTTGTAGTGGAAACAGTTACATCAGTACTCTCTAAAAAAAATACTTTAAGGAAAACGTATTTATATACAGTATAGATGTTTATCTCACATAATATAATTAAAACTATGCATTAAGGTGTCTGTAATAGAATAAACATGTCAGAAACTAATGTAGACATTCATAAATGCATTTCTACAGCTACCAAAATATGCTTTACAATTGAGGAGGAGTGCCAAGATGGCTGCACGGTGGCTTCAATACAGCGCACCCTGTCAGTCATCCAGGGTTTATACATATCATTGGTTCAGATACTTGCAAGTGTGTGCATGCATGAGTGTGGGGGGATTGGACAGAGACTCACCTGAACAGGGAATATGTTACAGAGGCATGCAGGTGCAGTGAACAGCACATGGGGAAAGAGAGAGAGAGAAGTGCTAGAAGTGTAAATCGTATTTAAATTTCCTTTGGCAAATGTTTCGACTGTACACTTGCCACATGTCTTGTTGAATTTAAATTAATTGAATGAGAGAGTGAATGTCACATTCAATGTTCTTTGGTTTGATCATTGTTCAAAGCATTGTTCTGAAGGGAGTGATCCAGTAAGTCTGACCTGTGACATCTGACCCCGTCATACTATTACCACTAAATCAATCTTCCACCATGTAGAACAGCTGTCTGGTCATACAGCTTCTCCTTTAACACTGGCCAATAGCTTCGACTCAGGGGGAAGGTTGAGAGAGTAGGTGTCTGAGGGATTACAACAGTAGGCTGGAATCTACTGGTTAATTACTGACTAAATCAAATAACAACATTTAACATCAGACATTATACAAACACAATGGTCCTGCTGGAGAGGGGAGATACTGTAAGCTGTAGTAAATTGATAGATCTAGAAATTAGTGTGGATGAAACACACACACACACACACAATATCTCACTGGTCCTTTTGCAAACCATGCACATGTGATGAGTACCTTGTTGGATCAGACTTGACAAGATCATCTACCAGAGCTGTGTGTCAGGTGCTAACCCACTCCCAGGCCATGTTTGAGAGAAGCAGGGAAGTTCTTGTCATTGGTATTCTCTTGCAGACGTGTTCAATATGAGACTTGTTAAGACTTGACATTCATGCATTAGGCTATTAGTGATGCGCATTCCGAGTTGTTTCGGTGAGTCGGATCTTTTGGCTCTATTCACCTAAGAGCCGTTCATGTGGATCCTAAAGAACTCTTTGTTCAATAGTGCTTAACAATTGATGAAAAACCATGAAACATAATGCATTTCTAATGTACAGCCTAAAAAGTTTGCCTACCATTATGTCAGATCGTGAAATTTGAGTTAAAATAMATTTTTACCCGACGTGATGGCTCAGACTTCAGCTACTAGAGCTGTGTGTCAGGTACTAACCCATTTCCAGGCCATGTTTGAGACAGCAGTGCAGTTCTCATCCAGAGGGACTGGCTCTGACATCCACTTGAAACATWGTTTTTTCGTTTATTTGGCTAAATCACACGTTGTTAACATATGACTCCAAAGTGATCTGTTCTTGCAATTTGTAGTCATTGACATTTCAGATTTCCATATGATAATGTTTCACCAAGTAGTTTGGTTGTAGTGAACAACTTTTTCAAAGTAACTTTAGTTAATTAAACTTTMTTTTTCTTAAGGGTAGCTTTAGTGTAGCTTAAGTTCTTCATGTGTGATGCAATTGGTAGCTTGGTAAACTATATTTGTCGGGTAGCTTCCCTAACATTGCATGAAGGGAAAACCCTTCTACCCTTTCAGCCCAGCTACAGCTCAGAGACACGACTATCTTATCTATATACTGCAGAGATTGAGAAGGGGAGAGGGAGGAGAGAGAGAAGGAGAGCCACCGAGATAACAAATGTTGGTTCTGGGAACATTCTGGGAACGTTATACCAATGTTCCCTAAAGGTTCAAACGGAGGCTTTTCTTAATGTTCTCTGAACATTTTTGTTTGGTTGTATGAAGGTAGCGGGGAACGTTCTGTGAACGTTCTCTGAAGGTTACAAAGTTTGGCACATTCTCTGAAGGTTACACAATTAGGAACGTTCTGGGAATGTTCTCTGAAGGTTACCAATGTTCCTTAAAAGGTTTAAATAGATGGTTTTCATAACGTTCTTTGAATGTTCTCTTTTGATTATATGAAGGCAACTGGAATGYTCTGGGAATGTTCTCTGAAGGTTACAAAGTTGGGAAAACACTTACACCCAGGATTAGACAATTCAATATGAACAATAACACAATTATGGTTTCAATAATCAATTTTTTTTAAAACTGGTTCAGAGAAATCTGATTGACACACACACACACACACACACACACACACACACACACACACACACACACACACACACACACACACACACACACCACACACACACACACATTAAATTAAATATTAACAGATAGATCCTTAAGGTTTTTAAATACTATTATCATGGTTCTTAAACTATTGGATCAGGACCCAAAGTGGCCTGGGTATATGAGTTAATACATTTGTAATTACATATAATACTATTTCTTCTTAATTCATTTGGGTTGTTGGAAGACAGTTAATTCCTAATTTGGGTCTCGAGCTGAACCCCTGAGGTAGAGAATCGGGACATAACACAAATCATGTCACATCACACAAAGGTGATGAAGAGAGAATGCTGTATTGGTCAGAAAACAGACTGGGAGCAGGACCTTATCAGAACCCTGACCAGGAAAGACGGTCACCATCTGGGCCAAATAATTGTCACTTGACTGTTGGTGTACTTTGTAAAAAATCAAATCAAATCAAATCACATTTTATTAGTCACATACACATGGTTAGCAGATGTTAATGCGAGTGTAGCGAAATGCTTGTGCTTCTAGTTCCGACAATGCAGTAATAACCAACAAGTAATCTAACCTAACAATTCCACACTACTACCTTATACACACACACAAGTGTAAAGGGATAAAGAATATGTACATAAAGATATATGAATGAGTGGTGGTACAGAACGGCATGGCAAGATGCAGTAGATGGTATAGAGTACGGTATATACATATGAGATGAGTACTGTAGGGTATGTAAACATAAAGTGGCATAGTTTAAAGTGGCTAGTGGTACATGTATTACATAAAGATGGCAAGATGCAGTAGTATAGAGTACAGTATATATACATATGAGATGGGTAATGTAGGTATGTAAACATTATATTAAGTGGCATTGTTTAAAGTGGCTAGTGGTACATTTTTACATAATTTCCACCAATTCCCATTTTTAAAGTGGCTGGAGTTGAGTCAGTATGTTGGCAGCGGCCGCTAAATGTTAGTGGTGGCTGTTTAACAGTCTGATGGCCTTGAGATAGAAGCTGTTTTTCAGTCTCTCGGTCCCTGCTTTGATGCACCTGTACTGACCTCGCCTTCTGGATGATAGCGGGGTGAACAGGCAGTGGCTTGGGTGGTTGTTGTCCTTGATGATCTTTATGGCCTTCCTGTGACATCGGGTGGTGTAGGTGTCCTGGAGGGCAGGTAGTTTGCCCCCGGTGATGCGTTCTGCAGACCTCACTACCCTCTTGGAGAGCCTTACGGTTGTGGGCGGGCAGTTGCCGTACAGGCGGTGATACAGCCGACAGGATGCTCTCGATTGTGCTTCTGTAGAAGTTTGTGAGTGCTTTTGGTGACAAGCCGAATTTCTTCAGCCTCCTGAGGTTGAAGAGGCGCTGCTGCGCCTTCTTCACAACGCTGTCTGTGTGGGTGGACCAATTCAGTTTGTCCGTGATGTGTACACCGAGGAACTTAACTTTCCACCTTCTCCACTACTGACCCGTCGATGTGGATAGGGGGTGCTCCCTCTGCTGTTTCCTGAAGTCCACAATCATCTCCTTTGTTTGTTGACGTTGAGTGTGAGGTTATTTTCTGACACCAACTCGAGGGCCCTCACCTCCTCCCTGTAGGCCGTTCTGGTCGTTGTTGGTAATCAAGCCTACCACTGTAGTGTCATCCGCAAACTTGATGATTGAGTTGGAGGCGTGCATGGCCACGCAGTCGTGGGTGAACAGGGAGTACAGGAGAGGGCTCAGAACGCACCCTTGTGGGGCCCAGTGTTGAGGATCAGCGGGTGGAGATGTTGTTACTACCCTCACACCTGGGGCGGCCCGTCAGGAAGTCCAGGACCAGTTGCACAGGGCGGGGTCGAGACCCAGGGTCTCGAGCTTGATGACGAGTTGGAGGGTACTATGGTGTTAAATGCTGGACTGTAATCGATGAACAGCATTCTCAATGGGTATTCCTCTTGTCCAGATGGGTTAGGGCAGTGTGCAGTGTGGTTGGATTGCGTCGTCTGTGGACCTATTGGGTCGGTAAGCAAATTGGAGTGGGTCTAGGGTGTCCGGTAGGGTGAGGTGATATGGTCCTTGACTAGTCTCTCAAAGCACTTCATGATGACGGAAGTGAGTGCTACGGGGCGGTAGTCGTTTAGCTCAGTTACCTTAGCTTTCTTGGGAACAGGAACAATGGTGGCCCTCTTGAAGCATGTGGGAACAGCAGACTGGGATAAGGATTGATTGAATATGTCCGTAAACCCACCAGCCAGCTGGTCTGCGCATGCTCTGAGACGCGGCTGGGAATGCCGTCTGGGCCTGCAGCCTTGCGAGGGTTAACACGTTTAAATGTTTTACTCCCTCGGCTGCAGTGAAGGAGAGCCGCGGGTTTTGGTAGGGGCCGTGTCAGTGGCACTGTATTGTCCTCAAAGCGGGCAAAAAAGTTGTTTAGCCTGTCTGGAGCAAGACATCCTGGTCCGCGACGGGGTGGTTTTCTTTTTGTAATCCGTGATTGACTGTAGACCCTGCCACATACCTCTTGTGTCTGAGCTGTTGAATTGCGACTCGATTTTGTCTCTGTACTGGGACTTAGCCTGTTTGATTGCCTTGCGGAGAGAATAGCTACACTGTTTGTATTCGGTCATGCTTCGGTCACCTTGCCCTGGTTAAAAGCAGTGGTTCGCGCTTTCAGTTTCACGCGAATGCTGCCGTCAATCCACGGTTTCTGGTTTGGGAATGTTTTAATCGTTGCTGTGGTACGACATCGTCATGCACTTCCTAATGAACTCGCTCACCGAATCAGCATATTCGTCAATATTGTTGTTGGCGCGCAATGCGGAACATATTCCAATCCGCGTGATCGAAGCAGTCTTGAAGCGTGGATTCAGTTGGTCGGACCAGCGTTGACAGACCTGAGCGCGGGAGCTTGTTGTTTTAGTTTCTGTTTGTAGGCTGGAATCAACAAAATGGAGTCGGTGGTCAGCTTTTCGAAAGGGGGGCGGGGAGGGCCTTATATGCGTCGCGGAAATTAGTATAACAATGATCTAGGGTTTTTCCAGCCCTGGTAGCACAATCGATATGCTGATAGAATTTAGGGAGTTTTGTTTTTAGATTAGCCTTGTTAAAATCCCCAGCTACGATGAATGCGCCTCAGGTGTGTGTGGTTTCCAGTTTAAAAGGTCAGATAAAGTTCGTTCAGGGCCATCGATGTGTCTGCTTGGGGGGGAATATATACGGCTGTGATTATGATGTAAGAGAATTCCCTTGGTAGATAATGCGGTCGACATTTGATTGTGAGGAGTTCTAGTCAGGTGAACAGAATGACTTGAGTTCCTGTGTGTTGTTATGATGATACACCACGTCTCGTTAATCATAAGGCATACCCCCGCCCCTCTTCTTACAGAAAGATGTTTGTTTCTGTCGGCGCGATGCATGAAGAAACAGCTGGCTGCACCGACTCCGTTAGCGTCTCTTGAGTTAGCATGTTTCCGTGAAGCAGAGCACGTTGCAATCCCTGATGTCTCTCTGGAATGCTACCCGTGCTCGGATTTCATCAACCTTATTGTCAGAGACTGGACATTGGCGAGTAGTATGCTAGGGAGTGGAGCGCGATGTGCCCGTCTCCGAAGCCTGACCACGAGACCGCCTCGTTTGCCCCTTTTACGGCGTCGCACAGGGTCGCCGGCTGGGATCAGATCCATTGTATTGGGTGGAAGGCAAAACACTGGATCCGTTTCGGGAGTCATATTCCTGGTAGGAACGATGATGAGTTGACGTTAATCGTATATTCAGTAGTTCCTCCCGACTGTATGTAATGAAACCTAAGATTACCTGGGGTACCGATGTAAGAAATAACACATAAAAAAACAAAATACTGCATATTTTCCAAGGAACGCGAAGCGAGGCGGCCATCTCTTTTCGGCGCCGGAAGTAGCTAAGAAAGTACTGCACAGCGCAGAAAGCGCACTGAGAATGATTACTTTCTGTGTACCGGTGACRTGGTTGTGTTGACAGTGCCTCAAATTCTGCAATCAAAGGATCAAGGAGGGGAAGCCTTTATCCTGCATCATCAAAAGTCCTTGCGCTCACAATGACTAAGGCATGGATGGCAACTCTTGGTGTACATGCTCCTGCTCTTGAAGAGAAACTTGTGTTGAAGGAATAACAGAGAGAAAACAAACAGAAGGAAAAGTAGGCAGTTTGAACTGGACATCAAATATTTAGCAATACTAGTGCCCTCAATGTTTAAAAGCAGAGAGGAGAGGAGCGACATGAGGGAAACCACAAAAGCTCCCACTAGGATGGACTCACAACAACAACAACTCATTGCTCAATGGATAACACTGAAACAAAACCCAAACTCTCATTCCATGTCATRCACTCAGAATGTGCAGCCTAAGGATAGGATATACACAGAGGAGGACCAAGAACAATATCAATCCTCCTACAGACCCCCTGACTCTCTTTGGCCTCCGGCCCGTCTCAATTAGGCCCTGTTAGGGCTCATCAATGTATCTGTTAGAGCCCTTGATTCCACCAGTAGACTCAGGCCTCTAACTGAAAATACACCCCGTGTATCTGTGAAGATGGTCACTCAGTGGAGCAGTGTACAGAATAAATTAAATGCACAAGAAGAAGATCACCTTTATACAGSAAGAGGGATCTATTCTGACTGCTCATAGGAACCTTCTTGCCTGTTTCTCAACCAAAAGCCAATAGCCCTTGCTAACCATCAAATATCTGGTCATGTTGGGGCCAGGAAGCAAGTGTAAGAACTGGACACGCACGGAGGAAGGCGCAAGATGAAACATATCCGTGTAGTGTATTAAGACATTTTGCTACCTCAAATTTAAGAAAATAACTGCAAGTCATATCAAGTAAGTGATGGTCCTTTCTTCATTTTTATCTGAACAAGTTAAATGATTTTGAGACAGGCTTGAATAAGCTAAGTAGCCAGTAGGTGGAGAAGAATGGCTGCCATTTTACGTGCTCCTAACCAAACGTGCTATTATGTAAAAAATGATTCATAGCATTTTGTGACATCGGCTGATGTAAAAAGGGGTTTATAAATACATTTGATTGATTGATTGATCGATTTGCAACTTATTGTTTAACTTATTTTGTACATAATGTTGCTGCTACCGTCTTTTATGACCGAAAATAACTTCTGGACATCAGAACAGCGATTACTCACCTCGAACTGGACAAAGATTTTTTCTTTAACGAGTCTGACGCAAAGGATATGCTGCTTTCTCGGGAACGGGCCCAAATCCACGTCATTTGCGTGAAGAAAATACGGAGAAAATGGAACGGAGGTCGGGCTCCATTCTGAGAATTCGTAGAAGAGTGAGTAAACTTCCACAACCATCCGTTCTATTGGCCAACGTGCAATCATTGCAAAACAAAATGGATGATCTACGATCAAGACTATCCAACCAACGGGACATTAAAAACTGTAATGTTCCGTGACGACACGGATAATATAGAGCTGGCRGGATTTCCATGCATCGGCAGGACAGAGAAGCTACGCCTGGTAAGACGAGGGGTGGGGGTGCGTGTCTATTTGTCAATAACAACATGTACGCGATGTCTACCACAACAGTGGTAGGCCTGATTACTGACAACAATGAGACAGCCTATAGGGAGGAGGTCAGAGACCTGGCAGTGTGGTGCCAGGACAACAACCTCTCCCTCAATGTGAGCAAGACAAAGAAGCTGATTGTGGACTACAGGAAAAGGCGGGCCGAACAGGCCACCATTAATATTGTTTTTACACTGCTGCTAATCGCTGTTTATTATCTATGCATAGTCACTTTACCCCTAGCTACATGAACAAATTACCTTGACTAACCTATACCCTCGCATATTGACTCGGTACCGGTAGTCCCTGTATAAAGCCTTGTATTTTTATTTTATTGTGTTACTTTTTATTATTTTTTACTTTAGTTAATTTGGTAAAACATTTCTTAACTCTTTCTTTTTGTCTGTAGATCTCCGAGACAGGATTGTGTCGAGACACAGATCTGGGAAAGGGTACCAAAACATTTTTGCAGCATTGAAGGTCCCCAAGAACACAGTGGGCTCCATCATTCTTAAATGGAAGACGTTTGGAACCACCAAGACTCTTCCTAGAGCTGGCCACCTGGCCAAACTGAGCAATCAGGGGAAAAGGGCCTTGGTCAGGGAGGTSACCAAGATCCCGATGGTCACTCTGACAGAGCTCCAGAGTTCCTCTGTGGAGATGGGAGAACCTTCCAGAAGGGAAACCATCTCTGCAGCACTCCACCAATTAGGCCGTTATGTTTGAGTGGAGAGACGGAAGCCACTCAGTAAAAGGCACATGACAGTTCGCTTGCAGTTTGCCAAAAGGCACCTAAAGGACACAGATCATGAGAAACAAGATTCTCTGGTCTGATGAAACCAAGATTGAACTCTTTGGCCTGAATGACAAGTGCCACGTCTGGAGAAAACCTGGCACCATCCCTACGGTGAAGCATGGTGGTGGCAGCATCATGCTGTGGTGATGTTTTTCAGCGGCAGGGACTGTGAGACTAGTCAGGATCGAGGGAAAGATGAACAGAGCAAAGTACAGAGAGTGGCTTCGGGACAAGTCTCTGAATGTCCTTGAGTGGCCCAGCCAGAGCCCGGACTTGAACCTGATCGAACATCTCTGGAGAGACCTGAAAATATCTGTGCAGCGACGCTCCCCATCTAACCTGACAGAACTTGAGAGGAGTTACAGAGAGGAATGAGAGAAACTCCCCAAATACAGGTGTGCCAGGCTTGTAGTGACATGCCCAAGAAGACTCAAGGCTATAATCACTGCCAAAGGTGCTTCAACAAAGTACTGAGTAAAGGGTCTGAATACTTACACTACCGTTCAAAAGTTTGGGGTCACTTAAAAATGTCCTTCTTTTTGAAAGGTAAGCAAATTTTTGGTCCAATAAAATAACATCAAATTGATCAGAAATACAGTGTACAGTTAATGTTGTAAATGACTATTGTAGCTGGAAACKGACAACTTTTTATGGATTATCTACATAGGCGTACAGAGGCCCATTATCAGCAACCATCACTCCTATGTTACAATGGCACGTTGTATTAGCTAATCCAAGTTTATCATGTTAAAAGGCTAATTGATCATTAGATAACCCTTTTGCAATTATGTTAGCACAGATGAAAACTGTTGTGCTGATTATAGAAGCAATACATGTCACGTTCTGACCTTTATTTCCTTTGTTTTGTCTTTATTTAGTATGGTCAGGGCGTGAGTTGGGGTGGGCTGTCTATGTGTGTTTTTCTATGTTGGGGTTTTGTGTTCGGCCTGGTATGATTCTCAATCAGAGGCAGCTGTCAATCGTTGTCCCTGATTGAGAATCATACTTAGGCAGCCTGGGTTTCACTTTTGGTTTGTGGGTGTTTGTTGCCGTGTCAGTGTTTGTTCGCCACACGGTACTGTTTCGTTCGTTATTCTTCGTTTATTGTTTTGTTCAAGTGTTCCGTGTTACTTATTAAAAAGACATGAACACTTACCACGCTGCGCTTTGGTCCTCCTCTCTTCCACCTAATGACGAGTGTTACAATACAACTGGCATCAGCATTTGTGGGTTCGATTACAGGCTCAAAATGGCCAGAAACAAAGACTTTTCTTCTGAAACTCGTCAGTCTATTCTTGTTCTGAGAAATGAAGGATATTCCATGCGAGAAATTGCCAAGAAACTGAAGATCTCGTACAACGCTGTGTACTACTCCCTTCACAGAACAGCGCAAACTGGCCCTAACCAGAATAGAAAGAGGAGTGGGAGGCTCCGGTGCACAACTGAGCAAGAGGACAAGTACATTAGAGTGTCTAGTTTGAGAAACAGACACCTCACAAGTCCTCAACTGGCAGCTTCATTAAATAGTACCCGCAAAACACCAGTCTCAACGTCAACAGTGAAGAGGCGACTCCGGGATGCTGGCCTTCAACAAATCAAAACTATCTGTTTCAAAACAAAAACGATCTGTTTCAAAATACTCAAATGATTACCCAACTTWTGACATAGCAGGTCACTTTAGAGGTTATCAGACTTCATTTGTCACTCTTTACAGTTTTAAAATGTGTTTTTATGGTCAGACCTAGCTAGAAGCCAATGCAGCTGCAGAACATGCTAGCTAAACTTGCTAATTTACACATTAAAAAACGAACTTTCAAAATAACTCTGCAACCCCTAACATGTTCTTATAAACACGTTTTGTGGTTTTGCTTCTCTGACTCCTTACCTGTAAAAATAGTAATATTAGCAGTACTTGAAACAAGCTAAACTGCCTGGCAGCCATTTCCCAACTGTCAACAGTTGCTATGGTGATCAAGGTGTCAAATGATCATTTGTCTTTTAAATAAATTGTTCAAACATGTTGTTTTTTGGGGGGTGGAATAAAAAACTAGTTAGCTAGTTACACAATTATGTGCACTCATCTCCACACACACTTTATCTCCTCTTTCAGCAGTTTTACTATCCAAAGGCCCTTAGATATGTAATGTTCCCAGAACTTATTTTCTTCCAACAACTAAATGGGAACCACAGGGGAACGTTTCGTAAAAATTCAAAATAGGTTATTTGAACATTCTTAGAACAATGTGTTTCTGCCTTACCAAAATAGCAATGTTCACTAAAGATTCTCCTTTGGTTCTTAGAAAAATAACTTTCCCACTATGTTCTCAGAACATTCTGTAAAAATAATTTTTCTAAGAACCAAAGGAGAACCTTTACGGAACGTTACAGGAAAGTTCTGTGCTAGCTGGGCAGTGTGCTCCTGTATGAAGTCACTCTGGCTCGGTCTCTTAGGAACAGTCGTCAGGGGCAACCAGGGCCTCTGCAGATGACACACCGTGCTCTGCTGTGAATGTGTAAGTGTCTGTGTGTGTGTGCGTGTGTGTGCGTGTGTGGTGTGTGTGTGTGTGTGTGTGGTGTGTGTGTGTGTGTGTGTGTGTGTGTGTGTGTGTTGTGTGTGTGTGTGTGTGTGTGTGTGGTGTGGTGTGTGTTGTTGTGTTGGTGTGTGTGTGTGTGTGTGTGTGTGTGCGTGTGTGTGTGTGTGTTTGTGAGCCCGGTACTCATGTAGCCCAGTGTCCATATGCCTCAAACCATATTCCAAACTACAGGCTCTTATTCATCATCTGTCAGTACAGCATATGACATACAGCCATGGAGCCGCATGCATAGCATACTGATTCAAGTTACGCTAGCGAGACCCATTTCGGCACTGATGCTCACACACGCACGCACGCACGCAGGCACACACACACACACACACACACACAATAATGTATAATCCCACAGCCTCTCACAGACATAAACAGACACTGCCCCCTACTGGCGAATATCATAAAAAACAGCTTCATAGCTGTGAGGGTGTGAGGAAGAAACCATCTGAGATGTCCAAACATAACATTCAGGTTGACCTATATACAGACCTGGGCTTCAATGCTATTTCAACACGCTGGTGTTATGTTCTATCTGTCAACTATGTTGTAAGTGGCACAACATCAGACCTAGAGAAAACAGCTTATTTGGTTTATTTTACAGTTGGCTATTTACAGTTTATTCACCATCCATCTACACATGACACGGTTAAATTGTATGGGAATTCAGAATGTATTAGAATCTAATAAATATTATTAGGAGTCACTGTGTTACTGCTGTTGTTACTATGGTAACAGACCCTCGGCTCTGATTGGAATGTTAATGCGTTTGAGCCAATCAGTTGTGTTGTGACAAGGTAGGGGTGGTATACAGAAGATAGCCCTATTTGGTAAAATACCAAGTCCATATTATGGCAAGAACAGCTCAAGTAACCAAAGAGAAATGACAGTCCATCATTTCTTTAAGACATCTGAAACATTTCAAGAACTTGAAGTTTCTTCAAGTGCAGTCGCAAAAACCATCAAGCGCTATGATGAAACTGGCTCTCATGAGGACTGCCACAGGAAAAGAAGACCCAGAGATAAATCTGCTGCAGAGGATAAGTTCATTAGAGTTACCAGTCTCAGAAATTGCAGCCCAAATAAATGCTTCACTGAGTTCAAGTAACAAACACATCTCAACATCAACTGTTCAAAGGAGACTGCGTGAATCAGGCCTTCATGTTTGAATTGCTGCAAAGAAACCACTACTAAAGGACACCAATAAGAAGACTTGCTTGGGCCAAGAAATATGAGCAATGGACATTAGACAGGTGGAATTCTGTCCTTTGGTCTAATGAGTCCAAATTTGAGATTTTGGATTTCAACCGACCACCGTGTCTTTGTGAGATGCAGAGTAGGTGAACAGATGATCTCTGAATGTGTGGTTCCCACTGTGAAGCATAGCAGATTAGGTGTGATGGTGTGGGGGTGCTTTGCTGGTGACACTGTCTGTGATTTATTTTTAGAACTCAAGGCACACTTAACCAGCATGGCTACCACATCATTCTGCAGTGATACACTTAATGGGACTATCATTTGTTTTTCAACAGGACAACGACCCAAAACACAGGGCTTTTTGACCAAGAAGGAGAGTGATAGAGTGCTGCATCAGATGACATGGCCTCCACAATCACCCGACCTCAACCCAATTGAGATGGTTTGGGATGAGTTGGATCGCAGAGTGAAGTGAAAGCAGCCAACAAGTGCTCAGCATATGTGGGAACTCCTTCAAGACTGTTAGAAAAGCATTCCAGGTGAAGCTGGTTGAGAGAATGCCAAGAGTGTGCAAAGCTGTCATCAAGGCAAAGGGTGGCTTCTTTGAAGAATCWAAAATCTAAAATATATTTGATTTGTTTAACACTTTTTTGGTTACTACATGATTCCATATGTGTTATTTCATAGTTTTGATGTCTTCATTATTATTCTATAATGTAGAAAATAGTACAAATAAAGAAAAACCCTTGAATGAGTAGGTGTGTCCAAACTTTTGACTTGTATTGTATGTTTGGGATTCTCKGGATCGGCCTGTACAACAGTGTTCCAGTTCCCGCCAATATCCAGCAGCTTCGCACAGCTATTGAAAAGGAGTGGGACAACATTCCACAGGCCACGATCAACAGCGTGAAGAACTCTATGCAAAGGAGATATGTTGCACTGAATGAAGCAAATGGATGGTCACTCCAGATACTGACTGGTTTTCTGATCCAGTCCACTACCATTTTTTTAAGGTATCTGTGACCAACAGATGCATATCTATATTCCCAGTCATGTAAAATACATAGATTAGGGCCTAATGTATGTATTTCAAATGACTGGTTTCCTTATATAACTGTAACTCTGTAAAACAATTGAAATTGTTGCATATTGCATTTACATTTTTGTTCAGTATATATTTTGTTAATACTAGCCAACATCTGGATCCAGTCTTCTCATCATACACTGTAGCTAAAACAAATAGACCCTAGGCCTACCTACCACTTATTTTTGCACCTAATACTGACTCCGCCTCAGCTGTTGTTGCTGCTCAATGTAGTCTAGTTGATCTAAAACAGGCACCCATGGGTGCATCCCATTAATATCTCCTTTCTCCTGAAGTGTTCACTAAGGCTACTTCCTACAAATCTAAACGTGTTGGATTGGTGGCATAGGCATTGGAGGCATGGGCTATAGAGGGTGTTGGCACCAGTCATTTCCTTTCAAATCAGTCATGGAAAGTGAACAAGTGCACACTTTGGATAGATAGGAGAGAAGGAGAGATAATTGGGACATATCCCCATAGTAGACGTACTGGTATAGGCAGAAAGGAAGAGGCAAAGTGCGAGGGTTTACTCCACCCAAAATCTGTCCACAAAAATAAGACCACAAGTAAGGAATTTTTGTTTGGARGTCGATGAGAGTGTCGAATTTGGTCAACAGAAATGCAATTGCTACGTGAGTCTTACTCGGTCGAACAGATGTTTTGTAATCGTTAGGTCGTCACAAATGCACTGATATAAGTGGACGCATGTGGCATTTCTGCAACTTTCAAAAAAACTAATTAACATCGTAGTTGTGCTTGTTGTTCACACGCGTATCTGCCCTCTCATTGGCTAAAATGGTCCCACCTGATTTCGCCTCCCGCCAACCTTCCATCGCTGAGGACATGTATTTCCATTGTTAGAGTGATCACTAGAATATCTTGTCAATATAATAGAAAATCTTTGGTATGGTTATTGGAAGGTTTTCATTAGACAGAGAGCAGTATGAGTAATTTGGTTTAGTGTACTCTATCTCCCTCTATAGGAAGCTACTGCATTAGAAGTCATCTCTCGCTCTCTCTCTCTCTCTGGGTGAGTAGGTGGGTGGTAGGGGGAGGAACAGAAAATACTGCAATACACAGTTAGACAGTGGTTGCTATGACATCCAAGGTGAAGCACTGATCTGTCTAATCGTGTGTGTAGGTATGCCTCATCTCTGTCTCTGAGAGAAAGAGAGAGAGTGAGAGAGAGAGAGAGAGAGAGAGAGAGAGAGAGAGTGTGCAGATAGTTAAGCATACATTCCCTCTTAAAGTGGAGTTGTATGTGACTTGTAAATGAACAGCATCTGTCACAGCTCACACACAGCCCACACACACCCACACAATTGGTCCCATGTGGCTCAGTCAGTAGAGCATGGTGCTTGCAATGCTGTGATTGTGGGTTTGATTCCCATGGGAGATCTGTGTGAAAATGTATGTACTGATTGCTCTGGATAAGAGTGTCATGTGAATGTGTGTTGATTTTTGCAGTCCAAACAACATCTGTGTAAAGAAATGTTTTTGATGAGCAACGCAGCATCTGCCAGCCACACATGGGGCATGTCTACCTCATTACTGGCTTTAATTAGTTCCTCAATTACATCATGACTCACTCTACATCATGACACACACACACACACACACACACACACACACACTATTTCAGCAGTGAGCTCAATTGAAAACTTTGAACCAGTCAGTCAGGCATGAGATACACATAGAACCCTGTTACACCCTACCGCAGCTCTGACTTACTGTACATTAGCATGCAGAGAGAGAATACTTTTCATTACACACACACACACACTTCTGACAGACAAATACACACACACTCCATTATAATGAGATGTATTCCCCTCCAGCTCCATCAATAGGCCTTAACAGTCTGCAGAGTGAACACAGAGGACTTAACAGTCTATTTTGGTTAAGTGCACCATTCACAGTCAGAGCACACACACACGCACACACGCACACACACACACACACACATGCACAATACATGCACTGTGCACACATACAGGCCTTTATGCATTCTAATGCGTGCAGTGCAGTCACACACTGGTGTGAGAGATACAGTACCTACCCATGGGTCTAACGTGAATATCTGTCTTTCTCTTTTTCTCCCTTGGTGTCCTGGACGGACAGAGGATTGCAGCAGTAGAGACAGGAGAAGAAGTATAACCAGTCTTCAAGACCACAGTAAGCTATATGAGATATGAGGTATTTACATTGATGATTCGGTTTTGTTGTACAATGCATCTAAACCAGTGATGAGGAGGTCTTTGCAGTATGTCCTTCTCCCGCATTATAGCATTGGCTATAGAACTAAGCTGCTTAGTACTGAAATGAGCCCAACCTCTCATCATCATGCCTCCAGCCTGGATATGCCCAATCATGCCAGGCCATACTAAGCCATTCTAAGCCATGCCAAAGAGCAGGGGCACAACTTTCACTGGGGACGGGGGGGACATGACCCCCCCCCCACATTTTAAAATTTTMTTTCCCCCCCCCCCCCCCCAGTTTTACCATTTCTCTGTGATACAAAAAGCGGCATCGGTGTGCTTTAGGACCATGTGGAAGACTCCGAGCGGTCTGGTAGGCTGTATCAGCAGGCTGGATTTATCACCATAGAGTGTGCAAACAGAGGCAGCTGTTGTCTGTGTGTCTTAGCAGGATCAGATGGTGACATGTGTCCCAGCAGGGTCAGACAGCCAGGAAAGACCAGTCTACAGAGCTCAGGTGAATTTTGCAGTATATTATAACAATCAGTGAACGGATACAAAGTTCCATCTTGAGTTGATGGGTTGGCTACAGTCTGGAATCTGGGAATAATGATCATTTCAATTACTGAACCATTGATTCTATTCTTGGATAATATAATGTATTGGGACCAAGGTGATTCTTTGTCATGCCTCATCTGAGAAGGATCAGATGGTGACAGGGGTCTCAGCAGCGTCAGTGAACCAGGGAAGACCAGTCTGTGACGGTGCAGAGGTGAACTTTTGCAGATGCAACACTTTATTCTCTCTGTGCAGCAAACACTGGACAAGCCAGAAGCTTCAAAGATGTAAACTATTTTAACGCAGTCTGACAAACCTCTAAAGTTGATTTCCAAACTGTATCAAGGGTTGATGGAGGCTTACCCCGATGACACAAAACATGTCAAACAAAAATGTGAGGAAGACCTGGGAGACACTATTGATGATGAATGGATACAGATATGTTTGACTGTCCAGTCATGTTCATATAATCTCAGACATAATTTACTGCAGTTTAAACCATCCATAGAACATACTATACATCAGTGAAAATAAATATCATGGACTCTGTAATTATATAAATGTAATTATTTTCCTGCAGGTGTAAAAAACAAAAGGAGACATACTGTATTTGCATATGTTTTGCTCTTGTGAAGGCTGGCTGAATTCGGGCAAACAATATGTTCTTTTATCTCAACATGTCTACAGATTCTCGCTTCACCATGTTTATCTTTGCTTGGAAATGTTGATACTGGAGACTGTTATCAGAAGAAACTGTGTAACCTAACATTTATAGCAGCTAAGAAATGCCCTTGCCAATAGTTGGAAGGTTGTTTATCCCTCGGCAATGTCACAATGGATGGCAGAAATGTCAAGTTATGTATCACTAGATTTGATTTATTACAATATCAAGGGTATACTGTGCAACTTTCATAATGTCTGGATGCCTTATATGAAATACTGTACCACATAAGGAATCTGTATTAAAAACCTGCCCACATCAGAGGGGATACCTATTTAGGCAATCCCTAGCTGCTGGGCTGCTCAGTCCAGGCCCTGGGGTTCTGCCATAGCGTTGTGTTAGTTGTCACTCTGGCCTTAGCCTAACACATCTGAAACCAATAATGAATGTTTCACTAAGCTGAGTAGGGTGTGTTGGGTTTTGGCAATGCAGGGCAGGGGATCCCTAGTGGCAGGACAGGGTGACCCAGCTATATTGTGTGTAAGTAAAAAGAACTCTACACTACTATTAGGCCTATGATAGGAATTACAGTGCCCTCTGCAATTATTGGGACCGTGAAGCATTATTGCTTCTTTTGGCTATCTATTCCAAAAGTTTGGATATGAAACAAACACCTCCTATAAAGTTAAAGTGCAGACTGTCACCTATAATTTGAGGGTATTTTCATCCATATCACATGAACCGTTTAGAAATTACAGCACTTTTTGTACATAGTCCCCCCATTTTAGGGGAGCAAAAGTATCAGGACAAATACACCTATGTGTATTAAAGTCGTAAATGTGAAGTATTTGGTCCCACATTTATAGCACGCAATGACTACATTCAATTTATGACTACAACATTTTTGGATCCATTTGCTGTTTGTTTTGGTTGTGTTTCAGATTATTTTGTGCCCAATAGAAATTAATGGTATTGTGGTAAATAATGTATTGTGTCATTTTGGAGACACTTTTATTGTAAATAAGAATAGATTACGTTTCTCAACACTTCTACATTAATCTGGATGCTACCATGATTATGGATAATCTTGAATAAATTGTGAATAATGATGAGTGAGAAAGTTACAGACGCACAAATATCATAACCCAAGGTATGCTAACCTCTCACCATTACAATAACAGGAGGGTATGATATTTGTGCGTCTAACTTTCTCACTCATCATTATTCACGATTCATTCAGGATTATCCATAATCATGGTAGCATCCACATTAATGTAGAAGTGTTTAGAAACATATTCTATTCTTATTTACAACAAAAGTGACCCAAAAATTACACCAAAAGGGTCATATAAGATTGTGTAGAAATCAGGAAATGAGCTTTAGATGCCCTAAAAAATTCTGAGGGAGGACCCCCAACCCCCCTGCCGGGTTATACCCCACCCAATTCTGAGGGAGGACCCCCAACCCCCCTGCCGGGTTATACCCCCCAACTCTGCACGAGGAGGAACCCCCAACCCCCCTGCCGGGTTATACCCCACCCAATTCTGAGGGAGGACCCCCAACCCCCCTGCCGGGTTATACCCCACCCAATTCTGAGGGGACCCCCAACCCCCCTGCCGGTTATCCCCACCCAATTCTGAGGGAGGACCCCAACCCCCCTGCCGGTTATACCCCACCCATTCTGAGGGAGGACCCCCAACCCCCCTGCCGGGTTATACCCCACCAATTCTGAGGGAGACCCCCAACCCCCCTGCCGGGTTATACCCCACCCAATTCTGAGGGAGGACCCCCAACCCCCCTGCCGGTTATACCCCACCCAATTCTGAGGGAGGACCCCAACCCCCTGCCGGGTTATACCCCACCCAATTCTGAGGGAGGACCCCCAACCCCCTGCCGGGTTATACCCCACCCAATTCTGAGGGAGGACCCAAACCCCCCTGCCGGTTTATACCCCACCCAATTCTGAGGAGGACCCCCAACCCCCCTGCCGGGTTATACCCCACCCAATTCTGAGGGAGGACCCACAACCCCCCTGCCGGGTTATACCCCACCCAATTCTGAAACCAAAGTTGCGCCTCTGCCAAAGAGTGCCAGGCCAGGCCAAGGGCTTTCCTTATATATATATATATTTAACCTGTATTTAGCTAGGCAAGTCAGTTAAGAACAAATTCTTATTTACAATGACAGCCTACACCGGCCAAACCTGGACGACGCCGGGCCAATTGTGCGCTGCCCTAGTATAGAACAGACTCTGCAGACTGTTTCTCATATTTTGTTGACACCTGTCCAATGTGCAATAATCCCCAATGTAATTTTGTTAGGAGAAATACAGTAATGGACAATGTAAAAGAGAATGATTCTTCAGCTGAATTGGGTCTCGCCTGAAGTGAAAAGCTCTGTGACGCTGACATCAGCAGTAATATACCCAAGGTCTAACTACAGTACCACTTTATCATCACCAAAATACAGACAACACAGAAAATGCATCTCCTGAAATTCAAATGACAAACTTCCTATTGAACACTTCAGACAAAATGCAAATGCATGCAAATGTGTTTATGTTTTCTCCATGCAGTTGCATCAAGTGAATTACCCTCACTCAATTTGGTTGAATTGTTTCTCTGTAATCACACACAGCAGAGTGTGTGAAATCTACAATTAGCTTTCACACAGCTACCAAAACACACACACACACACACACACACACACACACACACACTGCTACAGAGATAGAGATAGAGAGGGAGATAGAGCGGTGCAGAAAAGATAGATAGCATACAAAGACAGAGAACAAAACAATTAGAAATAGATGGAGAGAGAAAAGATATAGACAATGACAGTAGGGAACAGATAGAGAAAGCGATGGGGGATAAATGCACATCCATGGTGTGTGTGTGTGTTTGTGCGTTTGTGTTAACGCACATTTGACCAGCGTGACATGGAAGTGAAAAGGTTTAGAGGCGATCCACTGAGGTGAGAATTCTCTCTGTCACTCTGTAGGTGCATTTTGTCTGCAGTGCTGATTATTTTTTGTGATTTTAATAAATATATTATTTAGCAATTTAAGAATGGGTCAGAGAACGACACAGGGTAATACACACAGACCAGCCTCTGTACAGCAGGGTAATCAATTAAAATACTGCATGATGACATACGGCCAGATATTACATTACCCCTCCTCCTTCAGGACAACAGAGGACGGCGAGAGAGAGAGAGGGAGAGAGAGAGAGGGAGAGAGAGAGAATCCAGTTTACAATTTAGCTGTGATCAAATTGATAAAAATACTGTAACATTTCTGAACACAGAAATCATGCACCCTTTGTCTCTTCATCACCACCCCCAAAAACAGCCCTCAATGCAACAAAATATTGCATATCCTTTTCTTGTTGCAAAGATTTTTTTATTTAACTAGGCAAGTCAGTTAAGAACATATTCTTATTTACAACGATGGCCTACCCCGGCCTAACCCTAACCTGGACGACGCTGGGCCAATTGATCAGGAATTATCACTACAACTTCTTATAGACATCGTCAAAAGAGACAAATGCTGATTAAATTATTGTGAATACACACTATTGGCGTATTGCGAGCGCTGTTAAAGATAGAAGATGTCGTTCTCATTCTCAAGCAAGCACACACACAAGTCATAGAGGGTAAATTGATTAGTGGTGAATAAAGAGCTTGGTTCTCCCCATTAAGCAACGAGTCGGAGTCAGAAGGCGAGCCTTCTCAGGTCTCTCCTCCACCCGATACGGGGTCTGAGCCACCGAAGCCCCCCACCATTAGCTCTGACGAATTGAAAACCCTAGTCATTGGCGACCCCATTACCCGCAATATTAGACTTAAAAATAATCCTCCAGCCAACAGTCAATGTTTCCCAGGGGGCAGGGCTATCGACGTAAAGGCTAATCTGAAGAGGGTGCTGGCTAAGGCTAAAACTGGGAAGCATGGAGCGTATAAGGATATTGTTATCCACGTTTGCACCAACGATGTTAGGATGAAACAGTCAGAGGTCACCAAGCACAACATAGCTTCAGCGTGTAAATTAGCTGGGAAAATGTAATTGTCTCTGGCCTCCTCCCAGTTTGGCGAGTGATGAGCTCTACAGCAGTCTCACAACACAATCGCTGGTTGAAAGCTGTTTTCTGCCCCTCCCAAAAGATGGAATTTGTACATAATTGACCCTCTTTCTGGGACTCACCCAAGCCTGGCCTGCTGAGGAGTGACGGACTCTCTCATCTTATCTATCAACATAGACAGGGCTCTAACTCTTCTAGCTCAACAATGAGATAGAGTGCCGGCCAGGCAGCAGGCTGTTGGCCAGCCTGCCAGCTGAGTGGAGTCTGCCACTAGCACAGTCAGTGTAGTCAGCTCAGCTATCCCCATTGACATGCCTCGATCTAGGTTGAGCAAAACTAACTGAAATAAAGACCTCCTCCATTCCTGTCATTATTGAAAGAGATTGTGATATCTCACATCTCAAAATAGGGCTACTTAATGTTAGATCCCTCACRTCCAAGGCAGTCATAGTCAATGAACTAATCACTGATCATAATCTTGATGTGATTGGCCTGACTGAAAATTGGCTCAAGCCTGATGAATTTACTGTGTTAAATGAGGCCTCTCCTCTTGGTTACACTAGTGACCATATCCCCTGCGAAATCCCGCAAAGGCGGAGGTGTTGATAACATTTAGGACAGCAAAAAAACAACTTTTGAGCTTCTTGTCATGRAATCTGTGCAGCCTACTCAATCACTTTTTATAGCTACTGTTTACAGGCCTCCTGGGGTGTATACAGCGTTTCTCACTGAGTTCCCTGAATTCCTATCGGACCTTGTAGTCATGGCAGATAATATTTTGGTGACTTTGATATTCACATGGAAAAGTCTACAGAACCACTCCAAAAGGCTTTCGGAGTCCAACATGTCTCCTGACCTACTCATTTCCACAGTTATACCCTGGATCTAGTTACGTCACGTGGAATAAATATTGTGGATCTAAATGTTTTTCTTCATAATCCTGGACTATTTGACCACCATTTTATTACATTTGCAATCGCAACAAWTAATCTRCTCAGACCCCAACCAAGGATCATGAAAAGTCGTGCAATAAATTCTCAGACAACCCAAAGATTCCTAGATGCCCTTCCAGACTCCCCCCACCTACCTAAGGTCAGAGTACAAAAATGTGTTAACCACATAACTGARGATCTAAGGGGTGCAGTCGCACCCCTAAAAACAAAAAACATTTGTCACAAGAAATTTGCTCCCTGGTAAACAGCAAATACCTGAGCAACCTTACAGAAAATTGGAACGGAAAGTCTTACGACAAGCTTGGAAAGACAGTACTGTGCAATATCGAAGGGCCCTCATTCCTGCTCGATCATCTTATTTTTTTCAACCTAATTGAGGAGAATAAGAACAATCCAACATTTATTTTTTGATACTGTCGCAAAGCTAAATAAAAAGCAGCATTCCCCAAGAGAGGATGGCTTTCACTTCAGCAGTGATTAAAATATCATGATCATTAGAAAGAAAATGATGGACTCCTCTTTGAATCTGAGTATTTCTCCAAAGCTCAGTTGTCCTGAGTGCACAGAATTGCCAGGACCTAGGATCAATGGAGACTCTCAAGTTTTTAAATCCTGTATCTCTTGACACATGACAGTAGTCATGGCCTCTAAAGCTTCAAGCTGCATACTAGACCGTATTCAAAAATAAACTACTGAAAGAGCTACTTCCTGTGCTTGGCCCTCCTATGTTGAACATAAAAAAATGGCTCCCTATCCACCAGATGTGTACCAAACTCACTAAAAGTGGCAATAAAAAAGCCTCACTTGAAAAAGCCAAACATTGACCCAGTAAATGTAAAAACATTCRGCCTATATCAAATCTCCCATTCCTCTCAAACATTTTAGAAAAAGCTKTTGCGAAGCAACTCACTGCCTTTCTGAAGACAAATAATGTATACGAAACGCTTCAGTCTGGTTTTAGACCCCATCATATCACTGAGACTGCACTCAAGAAGGTGGTAAATTACCGTTTAAAGGCATTAGACAAAGTCTCTGCATGCTCGTGCTCCTATACCTTAGTGCAACTTTTGACACCATCGATCATGACATTCTTTTGGAGAGATTATAAACCCTAATTTGTCTACATGGACAAGTTCTTGCCTGGTTTAGATYGTATCTGTCAGAAAGATATCAGTTCGTCTCTGTGGATGGTTTGTTTCTGCGTTCCTCAAGGTTCTGTTTAAAGACCACTATTGTTTTCACTATAWATTCTACCTCCTGGTGATGTCATTCGGAAACACAATGTCAACTTTCACTGCTATACGGACGACACACAAATGTACATTTTGATGACTTCCTACCCTGGAAGCCTGTGTTGCAGACATTAGGAAGTGGATGCGGCAATTTTTTTCCTTTTAAATTCGGACAAAACATAGACGCTAGTTCTAGGTCCCAAGAAACAAAGAGATTTGCTGTTGGATCTGACAATGAATCTTGATGGTTGTATAGTTGTCTCAAATAAAACTGTGAAAGACCTCGGTGTTACTCTGGACCCTGATCTCTGAATCTGAAACATTTTGATCAARAATTATGCAGAAAAGCTCATCCTGTCACGTCTGCTCCCGCTCTCCCTCCCTGGAGCTCAAAGGCACCAGGCTCCCCAGCATTACGCACTCCTGCGACCATCATTATGCACACCTGCCTTCTCCCATCACACAATTCAGCAATTATTGGACTCACCTGGACTCAATCACTTCTGCCATTATCCCTCCTATACTTGTCAGTTCCCCAGCTCTGTTCCCTGATGCTGCATTATTTGTCGTCTGTCCTTATGTTACCTGATGCTGATGCTGTTGCTTGTGTCCCTGGAGGCCAGGGTCAGTCTGTTATATCTGGTGTAATTCTCCTGTCTTATCTGCTGTCCTGTGTGAATTTAAGTATGCTCCCTCTAAGTGTCTCTCTCTCCATCKCTCCTTCCCCTCCTGGAGGACCTGAGCCCTAGGACCATGCCTCAGGACTACCTGGCCTGATGACTCCTGGCTGTCCACAGTCCAACTGGTCTTGCTGCTGCTCCAGTTTCAACTGTTCTGCCTGCGGCTATAGAACCTTGACCTGTTCACCAGACGTGCTACCTTGTCCCGGACCTGCTATATTCGACTCTATCTCTCCCTGTCTACCGCACCTGCTGTCTCGACCTCTGAATGCTCGGCTATGAAAAGCCAACTGACATTTATTCCTGAGGTATGCACCCTGTTGCACCCTCTACAACCCTACTGGTCATCTATGAACGTTTGAACATCTTGAAGAACAATCTGGCCTTAATGGCCATGTACTCTTATAATCTCCACCCGGCATAGCTAGAAGATGACTGACCACAGCTCAGAGCCTGTTAACAATGGTGCCAACATTGTGGCAGATCTATCAGTGGGGGGGTGGGTGAATGTGTCAAAGACCTGACTGGGCCCAGCACCGCACGGTATGGCTGGTTTTGTTTTGTTCGAGGTTGTGTACTGAGGAACATGTCACTTGGTTCCAGAAGAAAGCCACTTTCAATTTCTTTAGGTTAGGGGCTTTCATCAACGTCAGTGTTTCTTGGTGGGATATCAACCATTCAAAGTTGGCCTTAGTGGGAGTGACCATATAATTCTAAAGGAGTGACCTATGTAAAGTATTTGTCATCGTTACTAGTTAAAAAAGTAAAAAAGTCATAATTATATCTAAACCCTGCCCATTTCCACAATTTATCTTGTTAAAATGTGATTTTAAACCTAAACCTAACTAATGAAGGCCAGGTTTGATGCGTTGGTCCACCAGACCATTTGGGTGTAAGTGTCTGGGAATGAGATTAGGTGTAATGTGACTAACATGACTTCACTTCAGAGTGTATGCTCCCGAGTGGTGCAGCAGTCTAAGGCACTGCATTTCAGTGCTAGAGGCATCACTACASACCCTGGTTCAATCCCTGGCTGTATCACAACCGGCCATGATGGCGAGTCCCATAGAGCGGCGCACAAAATGTCATCCTTCAGCACAACATATCACCCTTTTTAAAGCACATGTTTATATCATATTCTGCATAGTGGGTTATGTCATATTTGACATTGGTGATTATGTCACACAGTTATGCCACATTTATGAACCCTTTATAAAGCATGACATACCRTTATAGATGCTTTGTATCACATTTATGTAGTGCTTATGAAGACTTTTTGTAGCCTTTATAAGCTAAACGTAATTTAAATAACAACATATTTGTTCTGGGTTTCAATCATATTTGCCGTCCCCTAGGCCTGCTCTCTATGACTCGCCTGAGACCACTCAGAGTTATAACTACTGTACTGTAACTCAGCTCCAATCACATTAGCTCCAGACAGATGGAGCCCAGAGGATAACTAAAACACAATTTACTGCATGTCTTTATTTCTATCAGCCACAACAAGACTCCTCAGCACAATTGCACAGCCATTTCCTGCTGCCTCTAATTGAATGAGGTCACTTCCTGTCCGCTAATGGAATGAGGTTGTTTGGTCCTTAGTTAGTGGTTCTGGAATGGGTTTGGGGTCTGTGCATGGGGTAGAGGGTTATACTGTGGCTAAGAACCTGTCTAAACTGATAGATGTGTTAATCTCAGCTGAAGGTTGGTAATAGTTCCATGTTCTCACAAGCTTCGTCCCGAGCCCCATCCATCATTTACATTTATAATGATGTTAACATGCTAAATAAAATAATGATTACATTTGTAACATCATTAAACCTTTCCAAGAGGAGACACCCCAGAAAGGAGACAGAGTATGAACGAGAGAGAACGAGAGAGAGAGAGRAAGAGAGGGAGAAAGAGAGAGCCTTCTATTGCTCGTTGTGTAAGCAGCCTCTGTACCCACTAATGAGAAGGTTCCCTCAGTGAACTTGGCACAAACATAACAGCAGATGCCCTTCTTAACACACAGGGAGAGAGGGAGAGGAAAAGAAAGAAGGAGAGGGAAAGATACATGGAGAGAGAAATGGATCGTGATGTAGAGGGGTAGAGTGATGTAGAGGGGTAGAGTGATGGAGAGGGGTAGAGTGATGGAGAGGGGTAGAGTGATAGAGAGGGGTAGAGTGATGGAGAGGGGTAGAGTGATGGAGAGGGGTAGAGTGATGGAGAGGGGTAGAGTGATGGAGAGGGGTAGAGTGATGTAGAGGGGTAGAGTGATGGAGAGGGAGATCTTTCTGCAGGTTGTGTGTGGTTGCTCTGTATTATTTGTGTGTGTCAGTATTTGCTGTGGGTGATTTGGGGTGTTTACAGTGTGGTCTGTGTGCTATTAAAATCACTTCCTGTAATTACAAGAGATTATCACTGCCTTACCTGAAATATTAATACATACAGCGGAAACTTTATTAATATTTATACAGACACACACAGCCACACTCTAGCATACACACACACAAACATCTAAACTGCATAAATCTACATTAATATTTCAGATGTGATTGAGCACTGAACATGACAGCGTGAATACAAATGCATGGTTRGATTTAATGAACACGTATGACTGAGTTTGATCAGTTATCAGATAGCAATGCTGCTATATTTTGACTTATGCTCCAACTTTCCACCCTTTTTCATCTCCTCCCTCTCCCCCATCCCCCCTCCCTCTCTCCTCATCCTCCTGCCTCCCCCCTCCTGTCCAATCCCTGGGTGTGTAACATGACCTATTGCCATGACTACAGCCAGCCATGACAGGACGAGATAACAGGTAGTTCAGTGATGCGTGATACCCCTCTGGGATGGAGGAAACACATAGAATTACAAAGACTAGAACAGAATATTGTGGGTCTAGTGCTTTGGCTCTATTGTTACTTATATTGCTTGCCTGGAAGGCACTTTGAGATGTCACTGTATTCTAAAGTGTTAAAAATTGACTTATTGAAAAGGCTAAACCAGCTAATTTCATAGTGCTGTCAGTTTCTCTGGATATCCAGCAGCTATTGGACAAAKATGTGGGTGTGTGTGTATGTTTTGAAATKAATTTKATCATATCTGTACATTATAGGAACACCTGTAATTACAAAAGTACAATGATTAATGTTTTGCTTTAGCTTGAGATTAAGAATCAGTGGTAGACACTTTGTAAGTGCATGAAGAGGTCAACTGTACAAAATTCAGATGTCTGTGTGTTGAAACTATACCTTCAGTTCCTGTTGATGCTATTTCCGGTCTATCTTCTGCTAGCACATGATAGCAAAAGGAGGAAGAAGGATTGGGAAACGTATATGGTRTTAAAGTTAAGGGACATCACCCTGGGCGGGGTGAACCTCAGTAGGGGATAACAAGGGAAAACACCATCTTTTCAACTGAGTGTGTTACTTTCAAATTACTGTAAGTGTATACTCCGGGTTGCWATCTGGCTTGCAATCCTTATTAAACAAACTAACCTCTGATCAAAGAAGTTTCCTGTGGTCTCTTGTATGAACTTAGGGCAGACATCCCTTACAGTTTCCTCTCTCACTAGAAAATGTGTATTTTATCTGAATCTAGAGAAGAGGATAGAATTGTCAAAATCAAGCTCTAGCCATTAATTAATGAGAAAAAGGACACTTCAAAATGTGTCCTCTCCTGGCTTTTCTCTTCTTTCCTTTCCTCTCCCTTCCTAACTATGCCTCTTTTCTCTACTTCTCATCTTAAAGATACATGCACGCACGGATGTAAACACACACACACACACACACACACACACCACACACACACACACACATCTCCCCTCTGGTAACAGTGGTTTCTAGTCTACTATGTCTCATAACCAACCCACTGCAGAGAGATCCCTGTGAGCACGTGGAACATTTAGACAAAGCAAGGGACCATACTGTAGTACACATCATAGGCTGAAGCACGGACATTTTTCATGAAATGAAGCATTGTTTGATAATAATATTGTATTACATAACTACTGATTTCTATATGATAGAGATGGAAGATTTGTGGAGGGGTGTATAGTAGTGTGTAGTATCTCATGCAACACCACCCCTCATGGGGTGACAGCTTATCACATGCTTCAGTCGCTGTGTGTGTGTAAATGTGTGGTTGTGTCTGTGTGTGTGTGTGTGTCTGTGTGTGTGTGTAAGGGCTGTTGTCCTCCTCTTCCTCAGATGAGGAGAGGAGAGAAGGATCAGTGGACCAATACGCAGCATTAGGGAAATAAGCCATCTCTTTATTTGAAACGATGGCAACACAAAAACAAACACTTACAAAATTACAAAACAAGAAAACGACGTAGACGAAACCTGAACATGAATTAAACTAACTAAACGTAGAACTCACGGACAGGAACAGACTACATCAAACCGAACGAACAGCCAAACAGTCCCGTATGGTACATACATTGACGACACAGGAGACAATCACCCACAAACAAACAGTGAGAACACCCTACCTAAATATGACTCTTAATTAGAGGAAAACGCANTGTGTGTGTGTGTGTGTGTGTGTGTGTGTGTGTGTATATATGAAGAACCAGGACATATCCCACTCACCATAAGCAGACAGACGGCTGATTCGGGCATGAGTTGGACTGCCATGATGGGGTCCTGTAGACTGACTGAAGTAAACCAGGTAAAATGACCAAACTGCCTCAACTAGAGACCTCCTGTCCTCCTCTTCTTCTTCCTCACAGACCAGTCTTCACCTGGTTAGCACACCCCCCCATTCTCACCACGACCCCCTCGAGACCATCTCCAACTCGTCAGACTGAGGGAACACCGCTMCCTCTCCTTCACACTTCACTCGTTTTATAACTCTCTTTTTGTCCTGCTTGTCTTTGATCTCAGTATCCTTTTTGTGTCCTTTTCAGTCTTGACCCTCCTCCTGTAGACCCCTCGCCACCCTGCCAAAACCTCCTGGGATCCTTGTACCTCAGGAGTACGCCCTCTTCCCTCCTTTCCTCCCCTCTTATCTCCCTTCGTTTCTCACAACACAAAACATGAAAGGCAGAAATATGCTCCTCTCTTCTTGATCTCTTCTTTTGTTCCTCTTCAGTCCACAGTTGTCTCTGTCTGTCTGTTCTGTCCTGGGACTGCCGTCTCTGCTCCAGAGGACCCCCTCTCTGGATGTGATATTCCCCCACCTAAAGTGCTCCTTGAAGGGGTAGTAGCAGGAGCTCACAGTCTCTCTGTCAAACAGAGACCCAGGATACTGCAGCAGAGACGGAGCTCACACACACTCAATGATCCCTGCCTCATATCACAAAGCATGACACGAGCAGAAAAAGACTGAGGGAATGTGAGGGAGAGAGATAGAGATACATATAGAGGGAGATGAATAGGGAAGCAGCGAGTCACCGGTTAGAGATTTCCTTCCTGAGCAGAAAGGGTGGGGGAGAAAGAGAGAGAGAGAAAACAGACGTCGCCTATCAACAATGGCAGAGAGTAGATCAGACGGTGCAAAGGAGCATGGGAGTTGGGCAAACACACCTCAGCTTGCTTAATGAATGGGGTGTGTTCATGGTTGTATTAGTGCATGGGGGCGAGTGTTTGTGTAACCCCCACTCTAGCCACAGAGTATCAACAAGCAACTGTGTTCCAGACAGCTTTTTAGAGATGACTGACAGCAGCATGGCAGATAAATAATTCAGATAAAATCACTGTCTAAGCATGGCTTTTGTTCTCTGTATGTGTGTGTGTGTTTGTGGAGGGGGTGAGAGTAGAGAGAAATTTATCCAAAAATGTAATTACACAGCCGGTCGGTCCCCCATTAGTTCTCTCTCTCTCTCTCTCTCTCTCTCTCTCTCTCTCTCTCTCTCTCTCAGCTAATTGGACCTCTAGAGGGCTTTTGAGAGACAAATCCTGATGACATCACTGCTACTGATGGATCACTACAGTAACCACACGTGACACAACCATTGAATGAACCAGAGGACAAAAAGTATTATGTTTCCACCTCATTTTTTTATGTTGCTATAGGAAGAGCCAAACAATGGAAGTGATGGGTTCCACTTCTGCTTTACTTCCGTAATGCAGTAAACTTTATTTAAAAAATGTATATTTATTTCATTCAATTTTGCTAACRTTAGCTAGACCTACTAGTTGTTTGGTTGTGATAACATTAGTTGTCACAACTGATTTTGTGTTGTTGCTACTCCTCCCACGTCCAGGATCCTTTCCCATTCAGGATGTCYTCCCATGTCCAGTCCTCCTTACCACGCTGCTTGATCCGTTTGTGGTGGGTAGTTCTGTCACGAACGTCGTCAGGGAAATGACCGGACCAAGGTGCAGCGTGGTCAGCGTACATTTCACTTTATTTTAAACGTCGCCAACAAAAACAAGAAACAACAAAAACGAACGTGAAGCTKACTAGGGCTATACAGGCCACTAACAAAGTCAACTACCTACAACTAAGGTGGAAAAATAGGCTGCCTAAGTATGATTCCCAATCAGAGACAATGATAGACAGCTGTCCCTGATTGAGAACCATATCCGGCCAAAACATAGAAACAGAAAACATAGAAATAAAGAAACTAGAATGCCCACCCTAGTCACACCCTGGCCTATCCAAAATAGAGAATTAAAGCCTCTCTATGGCCAGGGCGTCACACATTTGTTACATCACAAAACTGGAGAGCAAATTTTGCAGGTAAGAAAGTGATATGACCTGTAGCATGGTCAAGCAAGTACATTTTTTTTTGACAGTTTACTAGAAAACTACTGATATAGAACCACAGAGTTATCGCAAGTCAGAACAAAGACAACATTAGCACGGCCTCCGCTATTCCAGCACCATTTAAACTTTTAAACATAATCAAATCAACAAGACATTATGCTTAGTTTAATACACTGAAAACAAACTTGAAGATACCAAAAAAAATGTCCAATCAATGTTTCTAAATACAGTATCATATGTCTGTCCATGGTACTGATTTCTGTGTGTTTGTGTGTGTGCGTGTGCATGCTGGCTCACCATAAAAGTTGACTCATCCTACTTGTAGACTAGTTGAACACCAATACCATCCTCCTCTCCTTCATGTTGGCAAAACGGTATATATCTCTGTCATACAGTACGCTTTTAGTTTTTGTTTTCATAGGCTACCTAGCTAAAATGCTTGCTAGCCTAACTTCCTTGCATTGGSAAAAATGTACCAGCTAAGTTAACTAGCTAGGTAACGTGAGAGTACTAGGCTACATCTAGGCTACATATTGATCTTCAATAGTCTCAGGCTAGTGGCACAACACATTAATTTATGGTTGAATCAGAATTGCCATCATAATCATTGGCCTGTACAGATAATTAAGTAAAAACCACAAGTCCAAATCCACATCTCCCTCCATGGGTTATGAAAGGGCCAATTTAGCAAGCTKGCTACTGCAGGACATCAACACAAGCAGATCAGAAACGGACATGTTTCTCTGACAACCATGACATTTTGTTTAGGATGTGATTTTATTGGTGTGAAGCCAAATCCAAACTACCCTCCCTTTGGGGGAGTTTTGTTGCGAAAGGACAACCCACAGTTGAGCTCAGCACAACGCTAATTGGAAAATTATTTTATTTTATTTTTAATCAAGGGAGGCCAAATGCTTAATGGCATCAATCAATCAAATGCTATGGCAGCAACATGTCATACTCTGTTGTTCCAGACAGCATCAGATACATGGGCTTCACTTACTGAGACAGAGTGCTGTTTTCCTCGCTCAGATGTTTTCTCAGAAGAGATTCAGCCACTTGCGAATTGACGGAAAATKATCAATACAGAAAGACGGGATAAATTATTTTGACAATTTGTATTTTTTTATTGGTCAAATTTTTGGGAAGCCTGGCTTCTCTTGGTATCCATGAATACCCGCCACTACCCAAATGGGTCCTAAAATTCTAAATCAAATAGTTAAATGATCATTGGTATGACCATCTTATGTTAGTTTAGTAGAGGTTCTGGAGGCAAAGAAATATCCAAGGGCCACAGTTGGAGAATCCCAGAACTTGGTCACATCTTGTGGTCACCAGGTCTCTTAATCTACAAATAGAGGCCATCTCCATGCCAATAGGGCTCTTTGGAAGGGTTTACCAGAAAAAAAGCCTTCATTTAGATCATACAATAATCTAAATGCCTTGAATTGGAACCAGGTGCTATCGATATATGATACAAMAATAAAGGTCTTTAGCTACACACACCAGCAGTGGGTTGAGTGTAAGAATACGGCTATAACGTAACAAAATGTGGAAAGAAAATGTGGAAAAGTCAAGGGGTCTGAAGGCACTGTACAATGTAGTGATGATCTCAAATATTACAAAAACATGTAGGCAATGTACATTCCACATGCTAACTACACTCCATGCTGTCAAGTAAGTACTGAAACTTTTACTCCACCTCTCAGATCCAGATACAGGGGTGGAGACTACAATGCAATGAAAATGAAAGTAAAATTCTTCAATTGAACAATACATTTAAGAGCAACGGGGATTGGGCATATAATCTGTCTAACACAAGAATACACGGTAAGAAATTACAAGTGTTATGATTAAAATAAATTATATTTGGAGTTATGAGATCTTTASTTAAAGATTTCAGCTGCTACTTAATTTAACAAATAAGAGTGTTAAGAATGTTAGATAAGTTATCATTATCAAGAGGTGAGTTTCTGCTCAGTAAAAYACACTTTCCCAGGGTAAACTAAATCAAAAAGTGTCAAGGAATGCTTTAATCAGTCTGATTTGTGTTTGCTGATATCTGAGTATTCATTCTGGWACAGTTAAAACAAAAGTTTTAGAACCACAGGAAATCAGATCCCACCCTGTGCCTAGAGGCATGGTTGATCCTTAGTGCAGAGCTAACTATGTCTGGTGAGAGCACATGGCGAATGAGTCTGTGCTAATATAAATATCTAAGGAAAAGCCTGCTGGGCTTTGCCACTTGCTGTGCCCCTTTAGTTTTCTCTTTGGTTCATATGTTTGTAATTTTAATGAGCATGCTTAAAAAAAAAAGAAGAGGAATGGAAATAGAGAAACTGTTAAACTGTTAGTGAAAGCAAAGTATGATGAACTGAACTATGAATACGCATTTCTTATGAACTGTCACTCAGTCAAATCGTATAAATTGTTACATGTTGGGTTATATATTGTTTCAGTGTATAAAGTAATCTGTAACGGCGCTTTGTTCCACGATGCTTTATGCTAGAAACCACCTKTAAAATACCCTGGAAAGACTCTGATGCATATGGGGATATCATTGTTCTATGACATTCAGAGGCTGAGCTACAACCTTCTATAGCCAAGGACACAAARCATARACTTTGCTTGGGAACGAATCTAATTCTGTCACTATCAATTGATTAAGCTATTCACTTTCTGTAATAAAATATGTTTAAAACCTGACAGCTTTTAGGGAAATACTTCTTGACGTTCTCTCGTTGGGCTAAGCCACGGAAGAAGAGTAGCCAGCAGTTAAAGCTTACATTTTCTGTCGGTAGGTCTACTCTGTTTGGGGTGGAAAGGTAGGTCTACTCTGTCTGGGGTGGAAAGGTAGGCCTACTCTGTCTGGGGTGGAAAGGTAGGCCTACTCTGTCTGGGGTGGAAAGGTAGGCTACTCTGTCTGGGGTGGAAAGGTAGGTCTACTCTGTCTGGGGTGGAAAGGTAGGTCTACTCTGTCTGGGGTGGAAAGGAAGGTCTATTCTGTCTGGGGTGGAAAGGTAGGCCTACTCTGTCTGGGGTGAAAGGTAGTCTACTCTGTCTGGGGTGGAAAGGTATTGGGTAGTGTCTTGGGGAAAGGAATTAGGTGGGGAGTAGGTATGCTCGGGGTAGAGCTATCGTTAGGCTCTCTGTCTGGGGTGGGAAAGGTAGGTCTACTCTGTCTGGGTGGAAAGAAGGTCTATTCTGTCTGGGGTGGAAAGTAGGCCTACTCTGTCTGGGGTGAAAGGTAGGTCACTCTGTCTGTGGGGAAAGAAGGTCTATTCTTTGGGTGGAAAGTTAGGCCTATTCTGTCTGGGGTGGAAAGGTAGGCCTATTCGTCTGGGGAAATGTAGGCATATCCTGTCTGGGGTGGAAAGGTAGGTCTACTCTGTCTGGGGTGGAAATGTAGGCCTATTCTGTCTGGGGTGGAAAAGGTAGGCCTACTCTGTCTGGGGTGGAAAGGTAGGCCATTCTGTCTGGGGTGGAATGTAGGCCTATTCTGTTGGGGTGGAAAGGTAGGCCTATTCTGTCTGGGGTGGAAATGTAGGCATATCCTGTCTGGGGTGGAAAGGTAGGTCTACTCTGTCTGGGGTGAAAGGTAGGTCTACTCTGTCTGGGTGGACATGTAGGCCTATTCTGTCTGGGGTGGACATGTAGGCTATTCTGTCTGGGGTGGGTGGAAAGGTAGCCTATTCTGTCTGGGGTGGAAATGTAGGCATATCCTGTCTGGGTGGAAAGGTAGGTCTACTCTGTCTGGCGGTGGAAATGAGCTATCTGTCTGGGTGAAAGTAGGCTTATTCTCTGGGGTGGAAATGTAGGCCTATTCTGTCTGGGGTGGAATAGGTAGGTCTACTCTGTCTGGGGTGGAAATGTAGGCCTATTCTGTCTGGGGTGGAAAGGTATGTCTTACTCTGTCTGGGGTGGAACGGTAGCCTATTCTGTCTGGGGTGGAACGGTAGGCCTACTCTGTCTGGGTGGAACGGTAGGACTACTCCTGTCTGGGGTGGAACGGTAGGCCCTACTCTGTCTGGGGTGGAAAGGTAGACTTACTCTGTCTGGGGTGGATGGTAGGCCTATTCTGTCTGGGGGGAAAGGTAGGCTTACTCTGTCTGGGGTGGAAGGTAGGCCCTACTCTGTCTGGGGTGGAAAGGTAGGCCTATTCTGTCTGGCGGTGGAAAGGCAAGCCTATTCTGTCTGGGGTGGAAAGGTAGGCCTATTCTGTCTGGGGTGGAAAGGCAAGCCTATTCTGTCTGGGGTGGAAAGGTAGGCCTAATCTATCTGGGGTGGAAAGATTTGCATTGGAGAACATGATGAGATTAACACATATGCCTTTCTCTCTGTCCATTTCTTGCCTGTATTTTCTATAATTTGTGTGGTATAAAATAAAGATTATGATGACATGTAAAATGCCCGAATTGCATGACATTTTTGTAAAAGGCAATTTTTTCTGACCTGCAAATATGTTGATAGTTTAATGGATGATTTTACTATAAAGGAGTCTTTCCACCCCTACTTTTCCTGGTGGTCTGCGAACCCACAACCTTCTGGACGGCAGCCATGTGAGCTATCAAAATTCCAGCGTCGACATTTAACCCTTAAAGGACGAAGAACATTTTGTAAAGCTTCATGTCTAAGGCTCTGATCTGTCCAATAATTGAGGGTAAATGGTAGACATGTTCTCTGCTATCCACTTTGTATTCATTATTTTTGGGGTATAGTGGAGGGCCACTTGATTTTTTTTGAAGTGTTCAGGGTACATCTAGTTAGAAAATATTTGCTGATGTGAGGGCCATCCATTTTAATTTTAAAGAGGTCCGTTTTTCTCCATGTAACCCTTATTATAAACAACATTAAAAACCTTACCAGTCTGGAGGTTGCTGATGCTACTAGGCAGGGACAGTGGATGAGATGGAGGAAAGATACACCCCAGGAGGGGCTATGAAGATGTTCATGGCTATCCTGACGAAACGTTTCTGACAGTCTGCAAAATAGGTGATAAAACTGTACAGTTGAAGTCGGATGTTTACATACACTTAGGTTGAAGTCATTAAAACTTGTTTTTCAACCACTCCACAAATTTCTTGTGAACAAACTATAGTTTTGGCAAGTCGGTTAGGACATCTACTTTGTGCATGACACAAGTAATTTTTCCAACAATTGATTACAGACCGATTATTTCACTGTATCACAATTCCAGTGGGTCAAAAGTTTACATACACTAAGTTGACCATACCTTTAAACAGCTTGGAAAATTCCAGAAAATGATGTCAAGGCTTTAGAAGCTTCTGAGTCAATTGGAGGTGTACCTGTTGATTTATTTCAAGGCCTACCTTCAAATTCTGTGCCTCTTTGCTTGACATCATGGGAAAATCCCAAAAAATCAGCCAAGACCTCAAAAACAAAATTGCAGACCTCACAAGTCTGGTTCATCCTTGGGAGCAATTTCAAACGCCTGAAGGTACCACGTTCATCTGTACAAACAATAGTACGCAAGTATAAACAACATGGGACCACGCAGCCGCCATACCACTCAGGAAGGAGACGCGTTCTGTCTCCTAGAGATAACGTACTTTGGTGCGAAAAGTGCAAATCAATCCCAGAACAACAGCAAAGGACCTTGTGAAGATGCGGGAGTAACACGTACAAAAGTATCTATATCCACAGTAAAACGAGTCTATATCGACATAACCTTATAGGCCGCTCAGCAAGGAAGAAGCCACTTTCCAAAACCCATAAAAAAGCAGACTACGGTTTGCAACTGCACATGGGTTCAAAGATCATACTTTTTTGGAGAAATGTCCTCTGGTCTGATGAAACAAAAATAGAACTGTTTGGCCATAATGACCATCGTTATGTTTGGAGGAAAAAGGGGGATGCTTCAAGCCAAGAACACCATCCAGAAGCATGGGGTGGCAGCATCATGTTGTGGGGTGCTTTGCTGCAGGAAGGACTGGTGCACTTCACAAAATAGATGGCATCATGCGGTAGGAAAATTATTGGGATATATTGAAGCAACATCTCAAGACATCAATCAGGAAGTTAAAGCTTGGTCGCAAATGGGTTTCCAAATGGACAATGACCCCAAGCATACTTCCAATTGTGGCAAAATGGCTTAAGGACAACAACGTCAAGGTATTGGAGTGGCCATCACAAAGCCCTGACCTCAATCCTATAGAAATTTGTGGGCAGAACTGAAAAGGCGTGTGCGAGCAAGGAGGCCGACAAACCTGACTCAGTTACACCAGCTCAGTCAGGAGAGATGGGCCAAAATCCACCCAACTTATTGTGGGAAGCTTGTGAAGGCTACCCGAAATGTTTGACCCAAGTTAAACAATTTAAAGGCAATGCAACCAAATACTAATTGAGTGTATGTAAACTTCTGACCCGCTGGGAATGTGATGAAGAAAGAAAAGCTGAAATAAATAATTCTCTCTACAATTCATTCTGACATTTCACATTCTTAAAATAAAGTGGTGATCCTAACTGACCTAAGACAGGGAATTTTTACAGGGATTAAATGTCAGGAATTGTGGTAMAACTGATTTAAACGTATTTGGCTAARGTGTATGTAAACTTYCGACTTCAACTGTACATTGRGGCAAATGMCAGATGGGCTGGTCCAGTTTTAGCCTAGTGGTCCTGTCTAATTGGGGTTTTAATCGCAAAATTATCGGGCTAATAATGGGTAGTGCTGAGAAATTAATGGTTTTTAAGGTTGGTTCGGTTTCAGTTCCATTATTAAAACATTATCACAATTTCAGATTTTGGTTTCGATAGCTTTTTAAAACATTAACTGCATTATGAATTATGTGGGTTGAATGCTGTTACAACAATAATACATTTACTAAAGGTCCCATGATGGTAGTGACTGCCTGTCACGGCCGTTTAAAGGAGTGGACCAAGGTGCATCGTTTTGAGCGTACATACTTGTTTAATATAAGAATTTGCCACCAAAACAATAAACGAACACGTGAAGCCAACATAGTGCTCACAGGCAACTAAACATGGACAACTACCCACCAAACCAACATGGAAAATGGCAACCTAAATAGGCTCCCCAATCAGAGACAACGATAAACAGCTGTCTCTGATTGGGAACCCACTCAGGCCACCATAAACCTACAACCCCTAGACAATACTAAATCCCCATAGATAACAAAAAACCCTAGACAAGGGAAACCCTAGACAATACAAAAACTAAACAAACTACCCCTTGTCACACCCTGACCTAACCAAATAATAAAGAAAGCAAATATAACTAAAGTCAGGGCGTGACACTGCCCATGACTGCTTAACACTTATTAACCATCAGCTCTTCAATTACTTTACTTTAATAAAATATGTGTCGTGTATATAACATTGTGTATACAACATTTGTTTTATGACATTACATTCCAAGTCATCATCTCATCTCTATAAAGCTGCTGCCTATGCTGTCTGACAAAATCACAATTTTAGTAGTTGTTCAAAGTAAATAAGCTATACTTTTATTACTGCTGAATAGAAACGATCAATCACTTAGATCATGTATTTTCAGGTGGAGATACAGTGCATTTTTCTCATCGATCTACACACAAGCCGTTGAGTCTTCTTGGGTATGAAGCTACAAGCTTGGCACACCTGTATTTGGGGTGTTTCTCCCATTTTTCTCTGCACATCCTCTCAGCTCTCTCAGGTTGGATGGGGAGCTCGCTGCACAGCTTTTTTCAGGTTTCTCCAGAGAGAAACGGCCACTCAAGGACATTCAGAGACTTGTCCGAAGCCACTCCTGCATTGTCTTGTTGTGTGCTTGGGGTGTTGTCCTGTTGGAAGGCAAACCTTTACCCCAGGATGAGGTGCAGGTTTTCATCAAGGATCTCTCTGTACTTTGCTCTGTTCATTTCCCTCACCTGACTAGCTTCCGTCCCTGCCACTGAAAAACATCCCCACAGAATGATGCTGCCACCACCATGCTTCACCGTTGGGATGGTGCCAGGTTTCCTCCAGATGTGACGCTTGGCATTCAGCGCAAAGAGTTCAATCTTGGTTTCATCAGACCAGAGACTTGTTTCTCATGGTCTGAGAGTCCTTTACGTGCAATTTGGCAAGTCTCCTATGACTTTTACTGAGGAGTGGCTTCCATCTGGCCACTCCACCATAAAGGCCTGGTTGGTGGAGTGGTGCAAAGATTGATGTCTTCTGGAAGGTTCTCCCATCTCCACAGAGGAACTCGAGCTTGTCAGAGTGATCATTGGGTTCTTGGTCACCTTCCTTGACCAAGGCCCTTCTCCTCGATTGCTCCAGTTTGAACGGGTGGCCAGCTCTAGGAGAGTCTTGGTGGTCCAAATTTCTTCCATTTAAGAATAATGGAGGCCACTGTGTCTTGGGGACCTTCAATGCAGCAGACATTTTTTCCGTACCCTTCCCCAGATCTGGGCCTCAACACAGTCTTGTCTCGGAGCTCTACCGACAATTCCTTCGACATGGCTTGTTTTTGCTCTGAATGCACTGTCAACTGTGGGACATTATATATACAGGTGTGTGCCTTTCCAAATAATGTCCAATTATTGAATATACCACAGGTGGAATTCAATCAAGTGGAGAAACATCTCAAGAATGGAATGGAAACAGGATGCACCAATTTAGAGTCTCATAGCAGAGCGTCTGAATACTTTTCCTAATTTTCAAAAATTAAAAATAAACAGTTTTCAGTTTATTATTATTGGGTATTTGTGTAGATTGATGAGGAAAATTTTGTATCAATCTATTTTAAAATAATGCTGAACTAACTGAAAAAGTAAAGGAATCTGAATAATTTCCAAATGCACTGTACCTTGCGAAGAAACTGCTCTCTATGTATCCCCTCTGATAGCGCAATCTTCTGTCCATTATGTAGCAAACGTAAAAGAAACACAGACTGGACAAGTAGCGCAAAATGGATTATTGTCTTATAGTTCATTATCACGTTTTCTGTGCTAAACTATGTATAACATTGGCCTGTTGAAAGTACAATTCCCCTCTACATGGAACAGTTCATGATCTGATTTATTTCTAGAGGAACTGCAGCGCGATGTGTGCATTGAGCTCACAGAAAAAAAAAGATAACGAAATGAAATTCAAATCATTTAACCAAGATCAGTCAATTAACCAACATTCCAATTAATCACTCATCACTAATAATGGGTGCTTTAAGGGAAAAAAATTGCCGGTGCGGGAGCCTCAAGGGAAAAAATGGCAGTGTGGGGCCTCAATGCAAAAAATGGGAAGGTGTGTTAGAAATGCCAGGGCGATTCTTGGTCCCAGTCCACCCTGCATCAAATCAATCAAATTTTTGATTTGTCACTGCGCCGAATATAACATGTGTAGATATTACCGTGAAATGCTACTTTCAAGCTCTTAACCAACAATGCAGTTTTGAGAAAAAAAAGAGTTAAGAAAAATATTACTAAATTAACTAAAGTAAAAAAATAGAAGAAGACATCAATAACGAGGC